>NC_086317.1:21471293-21553793 GCF_036172605.1 Pelobates fuscus
ATATACACCATACTTTTGCAAATGTGCTTCTAGTCTCAGGCTAATGGGGTCTAATCACCTCTAAAAAAATAACTTGGTGACAGACATTTTATATCTAATGAGCTAGAAAAACACATTCTTCCAAAAACATTTCCCCAAATTTAAACTAGTGAATCTTAAAAGGTTACTCCTGGTATCATAACCAATACAACCTGCTGGAGTGGTTATGATATAAGGAGTACT
This sequence comes from Pelobates fuscus, assembly GCF_036172605.1. Lineage (NCBI taxonomy): Eukaryota > Metazoa > Chordata > Amphibia > Anura > Pelobatidae > Pelobates > Pelobates fuscus. The sequence goes on from NC_086317.1 coordinate 21,471,516, forward strand.
CCGGAGCCATTGCCTCTTACCTGGGTTTGGTCTCCTCTAATGTTGGGTGAACACCATCCGGCTTCTGCAGAGCTATGGAGTACAGATGTTGATTCTGTCATTATGCATTGGCTGAGAAAGCCAGCTGAGTGCCTCGGCTAATGACCTCCTGTGCATAGAAATCATCACCAAACTCTTGTTCCGGTCTAGCTCCAGTGGCATTTGAGATGGAATTTCACCTCCAGCAGCAAACGTTTAATCGAAATTGCTGGTCATTCAGACTCCAGGTACCACTTTAAAACAATGAAGTGCTCATGGTGTTTGGGGTTACCCTTTAATTCACAGGTATTCGCACGCCAGATATTGTGGACTAAATCTCCCTTAATGCTCTTACAGCTTTAATGCATCAGGGGAGTTATAGTCCAGAACATCTGCAGTGGCCAAAGGATGCCGTCCTTTGCAAATCAAGCTGTAGGTTTCAAGAAATAGGGAGTATCTCAAATTTCCCTGGACCGTTCCGGTCATAGGTGATATTGCCTCTACACTAATTTTTAATATGTTTGTTTATCCCTATATTATGTGTTTGTGAGGAAATAAAAGTAAACTTTGAAATCCTAATCTCTTGATTCTGCAACTGGGCGCCTCTGTCTTTGCTCCCTGTCAATCATTGTTACGTACGTGGCATTTAGCATTAAGAAAGCATACACAGAGAAGGTGACCTGAATCAGTGTTTCTCCTCCTGATTTGCAATGTTTGCTATGGCTTTACGTTGTCTGAATTGGATTATGTTGACGTTTCCTTTCATATTTATATTCATGATTTACAAACAGATGCTTTCATGGGAAGAAAAACAAAGGTTAACACAAGTTATTTGTGATTGTATTTAATAGTATAAAAATCCAAAAATGGGACTGTTCCTCTTTTAACAACTTACTCACACACCGTGAGAGGATATTTTTGCCAAGGGGATTTTCCAGAGGTCACCTACAATACTAAATACACGAGAGGCACATTAAATTAACACTATAGTCACCACAACAACTACAGCTTACTGTGGTGGTTCTGGTGTCTAAAGCCTGTCCCTGCAGGCTTCTTTTTTTCCACGTAAACACTGCGTTTTCAGAGAAAAGGTAGTGTTTGTATTCCTTCACAGGTAGTCACTCAGATGGACACTAGAGGTTCTTCCTGGATCAGTGCCGCACAGCGTTGCTTATCAGTTCTGATCAGCGGTGGGGCCCGCACCTGTGGAACTGCACAATGCTGGAATAAAGGTGAATCTTAACACTATTTAAGGGGCCAGGGACCTATATAGTATTTTTAACATTATAGGGTCCGATATACATGTTTGTATTGCTGACCATATAGTGTTCATTTAAGCCTCGTGGGTTTATCATAAGTATATGATTTATTTAATTTAGGAAAGTGGTCCTTGAGGAACAGCTGCTAATGGATAACTACAGTGGGCACATGTCCTTGTTTTGATGAAAGGCTGTCCAATATCTCCCTCATTGTTTATTTATCATCTGGTTAGCCTTGGCAGAAATATCTGTCACTTAAAGACAGTGTACCTTGTTACCATTTCCATATCTCTCTCTCTCTCTCTCTCTCTCATAGGAATGGTAGTGCTGTTGGCCTTACGGCCCCTCCCATTACTGCCTTGATCACCCCTGAACCAGTGCGTCATTGCCGCATCCCTGATCTGCCGCTGGACGGAAGCCTACTCTTTGAGTTCCTCTTCTTTATTTACCTATTGGTGGCACTATTTATCCAGTATATTAACATCTATAAAACAGTGTGGTGGTACCCCTATAATCACCCGGCCTCGTGTACCTCACTGGTGAGACTTCTTCCTGAAGAAGTTATTGGCTGCAGCAGCTTGTCTTTTACCTTGTGCTATAGTATTTTTTTTTTTTTTTTTACAAGTCTTATAACAAATGATTTATTAAAGGTTATTTGTTTAAATATCATTTAAAAAACTATATATATATATATATATATATATATATAAATAAAATGTTGTGTTTTTTGTTGTTTTTTTTTTAAATGCTTACCCCTGCATATTTGCAGTATAGCTGCTGAATAAAGGTTGTAAATCATTTTATATAGAGCTGAATATCTAAAATGTATAAAATAAGCCAAACATAGTGCAACAGTGTGTGATAATATGCAAATTAGTAGTTGCTCTGATTGCACTCAGAGACTTCAGTGAAATTTCAGGCACTTCACAAAGTATCCAATCTGTCCTTATCCCGAAATTTTACTCTAGTCTGAGTGCAATCAGAGCAACTACTAATTTGCACATTATCACACAGTGTTGCACTATGTTTGGTTTATTTTATATATTTTAGCTATTCAGCTGTATCCTGCTGCTTTTTTTCTTATCTATTTTGTCTATACAAGATCACTATACAGGGAAGTGATCGTGGTAAGCTGTTTATAAAAGTTACGTTGATTTGTTTTTTTTTTTTTACCTCTATTTTGTTATTTTGCCCAATTGATTTAAGTAGAGCTGTAGGGAACATTTCTGAGTGTGCCAATTGCAGTGAGACCATTCCCCACAATTTTTAATTGAAGCTCAACATTGGACAAACTATAGCGGAAGTTCTGACCACAAGACTGCTTTAACTTTAACACTGCGAGGCTAGAGCCCAGGGGCTATTTGCACCATAACAACTTTAATGAGATTTAGTAATTATGGTGCTTAGTGCCACTTAAACTCTAAATAAGTCAAGACAAAAACCAGTCTCTCCTATAACATTACGTACTGCTGTCTTCTCATGAAATAGTTTGTGATGATTTCATTAAATCAGAGTTCTATGTTCTCTTGTGTGAAATGTCACCATAGCTGGCTCTCAGACCCGTTTTACTGTGGAATGTTTCCTGCAGGTACTGTCTATATTTTATATTGCTTAGGATGATTACATGAGATTCTTTATCAAGGAAGGTATGGAGTTCAGTATCCTGTATGTTAGTTGGCTCAACACCATCTAAAATGTGCCTACTTGTTCCAAAGGGGAAAAAAAGTAACCCTTTAAACCCAGTAACCCATTATATCTAATCCTGTTATTTTAGGCTAGTCCTTACTGACCAAGGGGGAATAACTGCTGCCTGGCTTGTCCACTTTCACTCTATTTGATTGTATTAACGTATCTCTACATTTGTGTTTTCCTGTATTTTTCCATGCAGCATTCTCGTACCAGTTCTTTTCACCGATAATCACGCCCACGTTGTTCTTGTTTTTACAGAATTTCCATCTCATCGATTACCACCTAGCAGCCTTTATCACCGTGATGTTGGCTCGGCGCCTGGTCTGGGCCCTTATTTCAGAGGTAACTTTACCCTGCTTTCTACCTCTTCTAATCTGTAGATGGTCTTTAATTCACTTCTCATTCAGTACTTTGCTTAAGGGGCTGGGAAACTGTAGTGCACTAATTGGCCTTCTTGGAAAGGTCCCTGCAAATGTACCTGTCAGTTCTCACAGTGCTTTAACCTCTGTCTACTGGCTTACATTTCTTTTACTTTCTATTGAAAGAGAAATGTTTCCTAACAATCCATAGTTCTGCTCTTAGCTGCCATCTGGAATAATGGTTTGGTGTTTGAGTCCTGCACCAGTATGTTTGATATATTTTTATTTATTTTTTTTCTCAGTCTTTTTTACTAAGTATATTGTACTTATTTATTGAACATTTTATACATTAGCCTGTTTGTTAACATGTCAAAATATTTATCCTGAATATATATCACATATCTTTATAAAAACAATCCCCTTACCATACGGGTTTGTATGTTTAAAATATCCGTATAGACGTGTAAAATTGTTTGTATTAGTGTATCTGTTTGAACTAAATGCTAGTGATTTAAAAACTGCACGATAAGACTAACTGTAATAACAATAGAATAAAAATATGCACAACCATAACCACTTAAGGACAGCTTGATAGTCTGTCGTCATGTATTGCAGGGCTTTTACGCCAGTTGACAGCATAGACCGTCATGCATTATAAGTACCAGCAGGATTAATGAGGATCCCTTCTGTCAGTTGGGGGCCACAATTAATGACCCCATACTGACAGATGAGGTATATGCAGTGCTCAAAGTGAGAGCTGCACATAGCCCTTTAAATAGTTTGAAATACTGGGACTGGTTTCTGAGTCTGCTCCCAGTTTAAAACAGGAAGCACCTAGCATCTTTCACTAACCGAGGGTCCCATCTGTCAGCTGACTGCCAGGAGCTACATGGCACACTCAGCATGGCACATAGCCTGCACCAGGGGTGAGGAAGATCCCCAGGGTCTGCATGCCCCTCTGCCCAGTGATCGCTATTGGTCTTTGCCAGCTGCCCAGCACTGATCACGGTGTGCAGAAGCTGCAGAATGAGAGAGAGATGTCACACTGCTGTAATCACTCGATACAGAGTTTTCATAGAGCCCTCTGTACTGCGAGCTGGGAAATCTCTCTTGGGTGGAATTAAGGGCAGAGATATACATGTGGGGTTATCCTTGTACTCCAGAAGAGCATCGGAATGCAAATATAGGGAGTTTGCAGTAGTGGTCTTTGAATTTCCCTAAAATAAAAAACGTGTGAAAACACAGAATGTCAATATTTTAACCAAGGTTCATAATAAAATGATGACATTTTAAAAAGTGTAATGTTGGTCAAATAGCCTGGGGCCGGGGGTATACATTCTACAGATATATAGTTTTGTAGTGTGTTTCGATTTTGTGATTTATAAAAGTTGTAATCTCACCATCCCAAATTTTGCAAAGTTTTAGCTTTAAAACTTTAATTCACTCCTTGCAATATTTGTTTTATAACTTCTAAAAATTATTTGTGTGAACCTATTTTTGAGGTTTATTATTTTTTTGTAATGGTTGCACTTGGGTAGAAATTGTGAAATGTAAAACCGAGATTTTTTTTGATTTTTTTTTTTTAATATTCAAGCAAATTACTGGTGATGAGTAACAGCGCTGGGCTGCCCATGTTGAGCTAAACAGATTATCAGTGATGCTGAGGTGGCACTCTTTGGCTACCGGGGAGAGTTGTATTTTCTGGAAAACAAGATGCAACTCATAGACAACATAAGCACTACAATAAACTATTGTAAAGCACACTATAATGTGTTGGTGTTTTATAAACAAAAAATGCACATAAATCCCAATATGTATATCCGTCATTGCCTTATCCATCCTCCTGTGACTATTTACATTACTTTTGTCTTGATTTTTTATGTTGTTTATTGAGGTGTTTCTATGTCTGTTTTCCCAGTTCTCTAGTATTTAGAACCCCTTTATTTCTCAGGCTTCTCAGGTAGGAGCTGCGTCCATGGTGTACTACACGGCGCTCATCACAGCACGCCTGGTCCTGCTCACGCTGTGCGGCTGGGTGTTCTGCTGGACTCTGGTCAACCTGTTCCGTAACCACTCTGTCCTGAACCTACTATTCCTGGGCTACCCGTGAGTGCGTCTCTTGAATTCATGTAGAAAGCCTGACTGTGTTCAGTTCAGTTTGTTTCTTCGCCCTTTGTTTGTCAGGGACGGTGAGCCTGTTGATTTCATTTTACACACAGGTGGTATTGCTGAATAAGATACTATTTATGGGTCTGTATGACACAGATCTAATTTAAAGGGGAACTCTTACTTTGCAGAATTTGTGATACTATTTTTACCTGTCTCTTTATTTAACAAATATTTTAAAGTGTTAAAAAAATGTTTTTAATTAAATGTAGAAATCCACAACCTTTTGTTCTGAAACTGGGCTCCTCCATCTTAGCTCCCTGTAAATCATTGTTATAAGCTCTGTCCTGCGCAAAACATACAGAGAAGAGGAGGAATGAAACGGGTTTTATTTTTTCCTCCTTTATTGCTATGTTTACTCTGGCCTTGCCTAAGCAGATGTGGATTGTGATGGGAAGGGTTCTCCTGCTCTCCCTTGTAATCCACTGCTCACCATAGACCTATGTGCCATTTTCACAGAGGTCTCTTTTAAAGATTGACAAGTGGAAGAGGGATAGAGATGACATATCCACCATGTTTACCGGGGGAAAACATCACTTGTATAAAGTACAAATGTTTCAGGTAGTAAATAACTTGACAAATCAATCTGGAGCCCTATTAAATCAACTTGCTATCAGGCAGTGTTTTCATAATCTGACCATCAATGTGATGAAATAATGTGTCCAGGAAAACATAGTTGATATGTGATTTATTTATTTTAGAAAATGCACATAATTGTTATCAAATCTTCTTTTTTTTTCTCTCTAAACTTTGATTTAGAATGACTCTGTAGGCACTATAGCCATTTTATCTAATTGAATTGGCACCTTCGCTCAGTTTAGAGTGAAACCATTTTCAAGCAGTTTAACACTCGTTGTGGGTCTCTGGCTGCCTACAGCCTGGTCCTCAATGGAGGTATGGCTAAGGCAGAGTTTACACACTTCCTTCTAGCTGTACAAAATTTAAACCAGCAATGGGCACTGTGACAGGCTGAAAGCAGTCAGCTTACACTCTGCTGCCCATGCATCTATAGTCCAGGTAGCACAGAAAGGATGGGCTGCTGAGGACATGTAACATTAAATTAAAAACGTTTAAGCGCTGAATAGTAGGATGGCCCCAGGGACTCCAGACTCAACCTATATAATGAGATTAATCTGTCCCTTTAAGTGAATATTGAGTGTAGCATGAAAGGAACATTTTTTTTCAAGGTTTGTTTTACCCTGGTTATGTTTTTTTCTCCTTTCGCTAGCAGATATGGCATTGTTAATGTACATTTGTAATAGATATATCCCTGTAATGTTCTGTTATTCCCTTGTACCCTTTTACCCAGGTTTGGTGTTTATGTACCTCTTTGCTGCTTTCACCAAGACAACCGCTCTCAATCATTGCCAACAGACTGTGGGTACTATGTGCAGGACTCTTTAGTTGAGGATGGTGCTAATGACGTGGCCAGCCTCGTCCGACCCAAAGACTTCCTCTCTCTCCTGCGGGAATCCCTGAGAGAGCAGTTTAATTCAACCCCATCCATTCCAACTCACAGTTGCCCGCTGTCCCCTGACCTCATACGAAACGAAGTGGAGTGCCTGAGAGCCGACTTCAATCGGCGGATCAAGGAAGTCCTCTTCAATTCCCTCTTTAGTGCCTATTATGTGGCATTTCTGCCACTTTGCTTTGTAAAAGTACGTATTGCATTGTTTATTGTTTATTGTTTTTGTGGATCTATCTGGTTAAGGGGTACTTCAAGCTAAAATCATTGTTTTAAGAAAAAGGTTAGAGTAATCGTTGTTATCCTCATCCCCCAGGCCAAAGTTTTAAAAACTGTTTACATGTTCCAGTGCCAAGTTCTCTCCTAGCCCAATCCTGCTGTGCTGACATCACTCCCTCTTGATGCCATGGAAGGGATGTCAGTTAAGACTGACTTGAGGGGAGGACATGCGCAGCATAGGGAGGGGGGCGTCTGCAATTCCAATAGTGGAAAGAAACCGTGATGGAAACGTTTTGATTAATAATAAAAATAGAGGGATGTCTCAACCAAATGTACATTAAGATGCAGACAGAGGACACCTGGAATGCATTCGTTACTGTAGCCGATAATGTGGTAATGTGGGCTGTCAGAGGTTGTGATTGGGATTCTGTGAGCATCCCGCTTGCCGTACAAAGTTGTATTGATATTCTTATTTATCCATGTTTCTCTTGTAGAGCACCCAGTATTACGACATGCGTTGGTCGTGTGAGCACCTCATCATGGTGTGGATCAATGCCTTTGTCATGTTAACTACCCAGCTCCTGCCTCCCAAGTATTGTGACTTGTTACACAGGTCTGCTTCCCACCTGGGACGATGGCAGAAGCTAGAACATGGATCTTACAGCAATGCTCCACAGCACATGTAAGTAAATGGCTTTTCAACAAGAGTTCATTCAATAAACAGCCTCTTTAAATGTTTAAATACAGAGTTAAACCTCTTCGTATGCTGTGTAGAACAAAGAAATACGGTAGATTTTTCATGCTTTTGCTAAAACTTGTCACCGGAAGCTAGGATTTCAATGGCCTTAAACGATGCAACACTGACTGCACCAATGACCGAACACTATTAAAAGATGATCATCCTTTGCCCCATCTTTAGTTGGTCACTATTCACATAATTCTTGGCAGTGAATTATTGGTGTTGTAGTCCAACTACAGTTTAGGGCAAATGTTTGAACACCTCACTATTCAAATTCTGCCAAACCGTAACCACTTCTATCCCACAACCCGAAGTACACATTATCTGAGAATACATTTTAGAGTTCTGCAGAATGTTTTGGCGAGCGTGGGATGCAGTTGAGTTTGAGGGGTAATTGAAATCCTAAGCACTGATTATTTATTGGTAAAATATTTTACCAAGAAGATTGCGGTTTCTCTTGTCCAGGGGAACGCATACAAAGACATTGTTAAAATTGACAGGATGCCCATTGTGTGTACTCGCCAGGGCAGACAGTGATTGACTGAGTGTCAGCTGACATGCTTCTAAATGATTCCCTTCTCTGCTAAAGACGGAGCATAGAAGGGGCAGGTTAGTGCAAACAGGTGCTAAGACTGCTCCTTGGGTGCTAAATTGTTATAAAACTTGCCTTTAGAAAAGCCTTCACCCAGGGACACCAACCAACAAAACAACTTCATTGATATTAAATTGATTTGATCACCGAAAAGCCCCTTCAGTCAAAAAGCACCTGCACTCACTGTTGAAGGTAGATGGATAGATACAGATGTCTTCAGGGAATGGTGGTTCTGGTTGATCCATGTTTGTGGCGATCTGTAGCAGAAAGCTAGTTTATATATATTTAGTATATCTGAATGAGAGATGGGGATCTAACCACATTCTGATGTGAATGTGTGGCCTGGTTACAGTTTGACAATGTGTCATCACTTCAACGGTTTTATTTAACAAAACCATAATAAATCAGTTGCTTTAGTGGAGTTTAAAAATTTGTAAACATCATGAATTATGTCTAATTCTCCAATTTAATTTTGCACAGGATTTTATATAAACAAGGGCTGCCATTACTACAATAGTGAAAAAAATTAGGCTAATTACATTTTAAAGTGCAAAAATTGTAAAGTTAATTACATTTTCTCTCAGTGCATATTTTTAATACATACACGGTGTTAAATGTGCACAATTTAGAATTTTTACACAGGCTTGGCATTTTATCTCAAACGTGCTGCAACCATCCAATTTATAGCACAAATACCCCCCACAATAACAAAAAAATATGGTGCAGATAAATGCAAATGTGATGTAGACTTTCTGTAAAAACAATTCATATATAAGGAATGAGTGGAATATGTGCCACACTCACTCAACGGCTCTGGAGGGATCAAGCTCCTTGTTAGCATTGGATTCTATAGTGACTGTCAAGACCAGCTTCAGACCACATACTGCCGGCTCCGTGAATAACAATGTAGCTTTGTTCCACAAAATTTAAAGATCGAATATGTGCACAGTCTGAAGTTTGTATGTGTTTTGTTATTGAAGGGATGCCATTAGTTTTCCTCGTCTGTTTATTTTCTGTTCGCTGATTGGCTGAAGCTATTGGTCTCTTGTCTGCCTGTTTTGCAAAGTTCCATCCAATTTCTGTACCCAGAAATATTTTTATATCTTGCGCAACATTTTTTTTTTCCTAATCCAGAATTTTATGCTCATGTAAACCTGAAATTCTTTCTCGATAATTTTGCACAACAGTATTACTGTAATGTCAGCCATTCAGACAGACCAGCCTCTCTATGCTAATGGCTATATTGGTCTGTCAGTCCATAGAAAGCAATAGGGGCAACTGCACAGACAGGGGTACACAAGAAAAATGTTCTTGATTGTAAGCCCTGTAGCTTCAGCCCCACCTTCACCACAGTAAATAGCAATGTAATCCCTAAAACTAATTGACCTTTCATTCATCCAAAAGATAATATTGGTAGCTTAACTGTATTTGTGCAAGCATTTTAATCCCCCAATTTAGGCAGAATCCGTGAATGGAGAAATGTCATCCATAGAGTTTTCAAAGGGAGCTATTTGCCCAATAAATGGTAACATATACATTAATGCTTCTTAAACAAACAAACACACAGATGCACACTCTCAATGACACACAATCTCACTGATTTGACACACACTCAAACATTCTCAATGACACACACAATATCGTGATTTGAAGCACACACTTACTGACAGATAAACACACACACACACGCGCGCGCAAACTCTCAATGACAGGCGCACAATATCACTGATTTCAAACACTCAGACACACTCATTGACTGACACTTTTTATTTTTTATTTTTAGACCCATCCAGCCTCCCTACCTTTAGGTGGGCTGGTGGGGATCCTCGCCGTGGGGACCTCTCCTCCCTCCCCCCCCCCCCCCCCCCCAAAGTAAAAAAAATATATATATGTGCGCAACACATTTGTCTGTGTGTGCTCCCTCGAAAATGTGTGCATGCTCCTTAGCAGAAACAGTGCAGTATCTGTAGACTACAGAATTGGCGCTCTCTATCTAATATTAGGAGAGGTTTTATAATTGTTAAAACTATAGGATGTAATGATCTCTCTTTGATTCTTCTTTGTTTTTCTCCCCCTCACTCAGCTGGTCAGAACACACAGTTTGGCCACAAGGTGTCCTGGTACGACATAGTCGCAGTTTATACAAAGCCGTGGGGCCGTACAATGTAGCAGTGCCTTCAGATGTCTCTCATGCCAGGTTTTATGTATGTATTCAGGTCCCTCATGTCACATGACATATATTTTTTAAATCTAAATCTGATTGCTCTTCCCATATCACAATCTTTCCCCTTTTCTCAGACACTTCTCTTCGCCTGTTTATTGTTGGCCATGTTACTTTGTACATACATTATGATCACATGACCTATTCCCTACGGGATGTGCAGGCTATATCTGCGTTTTTTTGGGTCCTTATTGATCTTCCTGCTTATTACCTGCTCTTGTGGTCCCTTTCCACCATCTTTTCACACTTTTCCTCTTTATCTACCACTACATCTTCCCCTCACCTTCTTTCTTTCTGTTTTTACAAAACACTCCTATCCCTTGTACTCTTCAATTTCCCATACCCGCTCCCAATGCTATGCTTCTCTATCTCACTCTTCGAGTCTCTCGGCTCTCATTTTCCCCCTGCTTCTCATACACAATATCTGTTTAACAAAGCTTTTTTTTTTTTCTTTTTGTGACTGGTGTTTGTTTTCCCCCTGCAGTTCCTGTTTCATCGGCCATTACGGTTGCTGAATTTGCTTCTTTTCATTGAGGGCAGCCTGGTGCTGTACCAGCTCTATTCCCTGCTACGGGCGGAGAAGTGGAACCACACGCTGTCCATGGCGCTCATTCTGTTCTGCAATTACTACGTCTTGTTTAAACTCCTCCGGGACAGAATAGCACTGGGAAGAGCTTACGCGTACCCCATCAACAGCTACGGACTGAAACCACATTGATCTCCCACCAATGGAGAACATATCAGAAAAGGAAAAAAAGCAGGGGGTGGGGGGGGGGGGATACGGGAGCAGGGGGGAAAGAAAAAAAATGGAAAAAAAATATTTTCATACAGTTCTATTTTTTTCTTGCAATGTTTATAAATATTTAAGATATTTTATATTTTGTATACTATTTTGTTGTGTTCACCAGGCAGGGAGGGTGGTCACTGGGGCTACCGAGATGTCTTTTATTTTATAAAGCAGGTATTACTCGATACATATACAATGTTTGTATGTGCATACGATCTGCGTGCTATGTATGGAGACTCATAGCACGCACACCACAATTCCTCAGTGTCATCTAAAATGGGCGGACCACAAGGCGTCTTCCTTGCATTCAGTGTATTTCAGTGCCACTTGCCTGTGTTATGGAATCGCAGCGCTTGATAGTATTGAGAAAAGAAAAATAAAAAAAAATATTCATTTTCATACAATTTGTTGGCGTTCTGTGTTGGAAAGGGAACACCTGTTACCTCCCGGCAGAGGTGGTATGGGATGGAATTTTGAGATGGTTACTCAGTGCTGCATGGGAGGTGCTTTCAAACGAACAGGATGCTGCAGGTATGTGAGAAAACTGCAAGGCTCGTACATTAAATATGTACAACTTTTTTTAATAATTAATGCCAGCTAGAATCATCGCTACGTTAAGTTATGGCAAGACAAAAGGCATGAAGAGTTATTACTCTAGTCATAGGTTTCACATGCTGTAACTTAGTCTAATCACCATATATAGCAAGCAGGGGAGCAGTAAAATGGTGTGTTATGGTGGAGATCAATTTGGGAGGACGGGAATCACCCAACCCCTATGGTCGGTAAGCACACAGGGTATTCAGGCTGTCTGTTTGGACTTGCAGCCTTTTAGCACCATGGTGTAGTACCTCTCCAGCCCCATTCCTCATTGAGGGATAGTTGCATGTGCCTCTCAGCCTAGAGATTCCCTGCAATTGAGTCCTTCCGTGGAGTGTGGGAGAGTCCACTTTTTTGCCGTCTGTTGTTGGTGGAAATCTTCCGTTTGTGTGGATTGTGTAGAAGGGGGGGCCCTCAGCCCAGGTGGTTCACTGGCACCTGGAGCCGGTCCTGGTGGAGACTCGCTATCCGACATTTCCCTGGGGGCGGGCCAACCCATCTTTTTGAGAAGCACTGGGTCATGTACAGAGTTGGCAGGGAGAAGGGCTGCAGCCAGTTCTACATTTTGATAAAGATGTACAAGGTAAATAGGAAATATCCTGAAGACTGTATTAACAAGCATGGATTGCTTTTAGGGCTATTCTTTGGAGAGGTCAGTGGTCCCAACATTTAACTTTTTATATTTATAGTAAAATGTGAACTAAAACATGTCGGGTCAGTTCTGTGACCCTATAAGTCTTGTGGTGTTATGTCTAAGTAACTGTATTCACTGTCTGAGTGTTATTAAAGGAACACTATAGGGTCAGGAAGACAAACATGTATTTCTAGTCCTATAGTGTTAAAACCACCATCTAGCCTCCCTGCCAACCTCCTCCTCCCTTCCCACCAAGGAGGCAGATCAGGGGCAAAGCCAGCAAGAGTCAGACACAGCCCTGGCCAATCAGCATCTCCTCATAGAGATGAATTGAATCAATGCATCTCTATGAGGAAAGTTCAGTGTCTGAATGTCAGTCACACTATGCAACACTGCCCCAGGAAGCCCCTCTAGTAGCCATTTGAGGAGTGGCTGGTGGAGTTTTCACTAGGCTGTAATGTAAACACTGCATTTTCTCTGAAAAGACAGTGTTTACAGCAAAAAGCCTGAAGGTAATGATTCTACTCACCAGAACAAATTCAATAAGCTGTAATTGTACTGGTGACTATAGTGTCCCTTTAAACACGATACGCCAGATCTTTAACACCACAATTAGATCTTTAGGGTCACAAAGTATATCCATATAAAAAAAGGACCTATCCCTTTCCAGGATTTTTTAAAATATATAACTTATATTCTGTATTTACTAAACGTGTGTGTGTGTGTGTGTGTGTGTGTGTGTGTGTGTGTGTGTGCGCGTGTAAATCTACCTGTATCCTTTTAAAGTTTGAGTTAAACTCCATAGTATTAACTTCTTATCTATCATGGTTATAAACTCTGCCCTTTCCTTTACTTCTAAAAGAAAACTGAGAATCACATGAAAAAAAGGTTAAAATCATAGTTCTATCGGATATTTCAATATTTTTGTCAGAAACTTGGTCTTGTATAGAGAAAAACAAATGGATGCAAAACCGAAATGCATGGTCTCCAAGTGCATCCATGTGTTTTTCTCTATACAATGTACAACACTAAGTATCTGATGTGTTCTTTAAAAGAGGAACAATCCCTTATCTGCACATTACATTGCTGGAAAAAATATTTAACGCTGCAAGTAATAAGCTTGGATAAACACGGACACATATCTAGGAATATATGAATTTATTGTGCAACTGTTCTGTTTAGTTCATGTAGATGTGAATGTTTGTTTTCGAACTAGTCTGCCCAGTTTTCTAAATACTTTCATTAGTCCCTGGCCTTATCTTATAGTTAGGATAGCCTTATGCCTATCCCACGCATGCTTAAACTCCTTTACTGTGTTAACCTCTACCACTTCAGCTGGAAGGCTATTCCATGCATCCACTACCCTCTCAGTAAAGTAATACTTCCTGATATTATTTTTAAACCTTTGTCCCTCTAATTTAAGACTATGTCCTCTTGTTGTGGTAGTTTTTCTTCTTTTAAATATAGTCTCCTCCTTTACTGTGTTGATTCCCTTTATGTATTTAAATGTTTCTATCATATCCCCCCTGTCTCGTCTTTCCTCCATGCTATACATGTTAAGATCCTTTAACCTCCTGCTGTTGCTTTCCAGTTCTGCCCCATATAAGTCTTACTCCATTGAACAGTCCCCTGGGACTCCCTCTGTTGGTCTGGTAAAAATACGATTAGTGTGTGTAAAGAAAAAAAAAAAAGTTTTCATATCCGTTCTAATTCTTTCCTTTTGTGAAAGTATTCCCTACTATTAAGCCTAACATGAATCGCCAATGCGTTGACACATTGTTGTCGGACGATTCAAACTTATCGGTTTAGACACTTTGCAATTAGTCAATCTCTATTACCGTTCTACATTAGTTTCGCTAATTACTATTAATGTTGCATATTGTCATTTGTTATCATTAGACAATCACTAGTTCGCTATTGTCGCCTGTTTCTATCAGGTACAAATAAGTTTTCGTTCACATTTCAAACAACTGCCTCGACAAGGCCACGTTGTTACACGATGGGATATTGGGGCACGGGGGCTTGATTCCTGCCTTGCCTCGTCAGGCCACGGCTATCACTCGACAACTCGTCATACGTTCATTCATACTCACTATCCGTAACAATCGTTTTGTTACTCACTACCTTGCTAATTTCACCCTCCTCTCTCCGTCAGGTACTACCACGCTTTCTTGGCACAACGCCTCATACATCTCCCTTCAGGAAACGGGTCTAAGTATACTGTACTATCAGCTATATCTCCAAGATACTATACTGCATATAATTTTCTTTCTATCCTCTCCCTCGACCACAGTTCCTTTCCTCTTCTTTCTTCCTCCTTCCCCCCCTTTTTCTCTTTCTCCGACTGGGAATCTCCAGGTACCTATCACAAACCACAACTTGGGTTCTCCAAACACGTTGCGTTATCCCCTTATCAAGCCCCCGTCTAGGGTCAGAGAACTGGCTATCTAGGGTTAGGAGCTGGCCTTAGTGGTACAACGTAGCTGGTCCCGCGAGGCCAACCCCCCAATCTCAACACGGAGATTTCGCCCCTCAGCCCAAATCATAGTTAGAGCCTCGCATTCACCCACCTATCGGGTTTATAGTTAGGGCCTCACCTGACACGTCCACACGTTTTGGATCTTTTACTGTCACCGAGAGGCCGCCACCCCGCCACCACGCTAGTGGCTCGAGCCCCAGGCCCAAATCATAGGTAGAGCCTCTCACCAGCCGCTTGGCAACTAGCAGGGCCTCACTTGTCACGGGGTAGAGAGCTTATCGCTTTGGCACTAGTTAGCCAGCCAGTTCTATATTGCTTAACCGTATTGTTGTTCATCAGTTCATTGTTGTTGTGGTATTCTTTTTCAGTATGTCCTAAAAAGGCAACATCGGACAAGGACCATCCCTCCCTAACGCAACCACCGAGCTGGACACTGACAATTCTGTCTTGGCGTCCAGCTCACAAGGAGGAATCTCAGACATTACAGGAGACCTAAACTCCATTCTGGCTACGCTTCAGACCTTCAATAATAGTCTGTCTAACTTGGAGAACACCAGCTCGGCTCAGTTAGGCCGACTGCATGGCGGTCCGCAACATATTCAGTACAATCATTCACCTTCTCCACCTTTGGGTAGATGGTTCACAGACTGTCGGAAACAGGATTAGAAGGTCCTTCGGCATTGCAGTCCGGGCCAGGTAGAGGGAGTCAATAGAGCTCGAATTGGGTTTATGAGTTCATCCGCCTGGTTCCGACCAACTCCCAATTTGTACAGTTAAACCACTATCCTGGGTGGAAGCATCCACATAACTATTAGGGATTCCTGGTCAAGAGTCAATTGGCCTAGTACCTCACCCAACTTACAACGCCCAATTCCTTGTCATCACGGTTACTTTCCGCATTTCGTAATCTGCATTTTAACATCCTATTACGGTCGCCCAGCTATTGGGACTCGACAACAAGTGATCGCCTATAGCGTTTTTCAATTGCACTAAGAATACGTACGACAGAACGTGACATTATTACAGGACTCAGTGGTACACTACGTTCACAGGTATACTGTACAATTGTAGTCTATTCTGCTTTTTTGCCACCTTTTATTCAAACCTTCATACAACACGATCGCACTGTACCGAAACTGACATACAATAACACGTTCTGACAAGCCTTTCAAACCATACCCCGTCTTAAAATATCAAAAGATAATATTGGTTTATCACTCTACAGTAACGTATGTCCACAGATGGGAATTGTGGGCAGTATCAGACTCCCCAAACAGCATCCTCACCACACAACCAGGTCTTAAATCTTTGTGCCGGCAACCGTACAAGGGTTCCGGAACCCTACAACTCCACGATCACAACTAATCAGACTGGCAAATCATGTCTCCTCAAGGAAGATTTAAGAAGGTACAAACACTACATCACGTCACGCCAACATTCAAACCATACTAATCATTCCCTAACTACTTCTAAATACGGTTCTACATTAATACTCCTGGCATTAGAGTAGGTTGGGGCCACCGGCTCCTATTTAGCACATCCTTTCAATAAGCACGGCATCCAGTAGCAGTATGCCGGTACACATAATTAGTCACTAGAAGTCAGCTACATTATGCAGGAACATTCCTAACGGATAAGAAGTAAGGCAAACGGATTTTATATGATAATTATAGTGCAATAAGTGTTTTTTCTTGCATTTCCTTTTGCCCTCTTTTACAGACCTACCCCCTACGTCTGTTCCGGCACACCACACCGACTTAATTCCAATCACAAGGTATTTCACTATACGATATTAACCGACCACAAATATATATATATATATATATATATATATCTTTGTTCCATCTGTCCCATTGGATTGGTTAATGGTTATTACTCCATGCAATGCTTCCAAAGCAAGGTCCAACTGTAGAGAAATGTGTTTCCTATGACCAAACACTAGGTGGCACAACTGTAAAATACATTTGAAAAGCTATTATTGCAAAAAGATTGTAATGCTTGTGCATATTTTAGTTTTTTTTTTTTTTTTTTTTTACGTAGTCTCCATATTCTGTTAATACATTGTGTCCACTTGTTAGTTAAGTTTTTTAATATAATTTTTAATCCAGTCTTTCGGAAGGCTCTGTTAGAATATGGATTTGACTCAATTTCCCAAGCTCCCCCAATTCCCCGCTATTAATCATGTAACAGATCAGTGTAAGGCTATTACTTCCAGGAAGAGATGGCAATAAAACAAATGATTAAATAGTCCATACATTTATTGGGCAATATGTTGGTATATTTAATGTTGTGCATACTACATTTCCCACGATGCTGTGACATAGATGAGGTGAGTGAGTGTGTGTCCTGTTTTGTTTATTGGGGGGCAATGTTAGAAGTAAGTCACCAGAAAGTAAAGCCTATGATTTGTACAAAAATATCAAACACAGGACAAATAAGAGAAACGCTAATTTAGTTTTTATGTTTTGATTTGCTGTAGGTAGCATGGTATTTGTATTGTAAGTAGTCTGTTTGTTTGGCTTTTTTTTGCCGACGGCTGTGCATGCGCATTAGGTCTCCCCCGCCGGCTGATGTTGGCGGGGGAGGAGAGTACCCAGCACCGGGTTTTAACCCCTTCAGCAACTTGGTATTGGGGGTTGGAAGGGAGAGGGGCACTACAAGGTCCTGCATTGCCAGGAAAACTAATGTTTTCCTGGCACTGGAGAATCCCTTTAACTATCCACAGACTTCAGGTGGAAGAGGTTTTCAATCACAATTTTTTCCTTACCATAACCTTTTTGTTTTTTTGCATATATATATATAGAATAAATCTCTTTATTGATGGTCCAGGGATCAATGTTTCAGTCTTTCCCGGGACTTTCATTAGAATCTGGATCAAATCTTTCCTGAGAATATTTCAAGATGAAATTATAACACCACAGTGATACCCCATCAAGCAGGAGTCGATGCTATGCGACAGATTCTTAGCACATCGATTACCTACACAGGACCTCCAGTAGAATACATTATGGAGATCCTACAACTGGTTCTCACCCAGAATTTCTTCCGCTTTGAAAACAGCTGGTACAAAAATCTCTGGTACTTCGATGAGAGCGATGATTGCCTCAATGTACTCAAATGGGTTCATGTATATTTTTGAAACAACACACATCCTACAACCCTACAAGGATAACATCTTGTTTTACCACCGCTACATCGATGATGTGCTAATGATATGGAATGGGGATGTTGCGTCCGTGACTACAATGGTGGATACCATTAATGCTACTCCCACACCCTATTAAATTATTATTATTGGCATTTATATAGCGCCAACAGATTCCGTAGCGCTTTACAATATTATGAGAGGGGATTTAACTATAAATAGGACAATTACAAATAAACTTACAGGAACAATAGGTTGAAGAGGACCCTGCTCAGTCGAGCTTACATTCTGTAGGAGGTGGGGTGTAAAACACATTAGGGGGGGGCGTGGCCTGACTGCCGATGGAGTGAGACGCATCTCTGCACAGCTCCTAGGCCCCAACCTGTTAAACCCAGCATAATAGCGCTATAAATCGATTAAAATGGGGAGAACAAAGAAACCCCATGACGCTGATACCTCCGGGATGACACCGGCGAAACACAACCCTGGCCCGATGGACGGATTTTTACAGGCTTCCCAGGGCCCGCGGGGCCTCGACGGTACAGCCACGCCGGCGCCGTCTCCCCCGGCCTCCAGCATGGCACTATCAGGCAGAACCTCACCGACGGCCCCCACGCTGTCCCAGATATCAGCCGAGCTTGCCAATATCACCGCTAACATGCTTACCCGCAGAGATAAAGCCGACATGGTCGCGGAACTGAAAGCGGTTATCCGGGAAGAGATCACGGCAGTCCGAAGGGACCTTACGGCCCTGGAGCAGCGTGTGGACAACTTGGAAGTTGATCGCCTGCAAAGCAACCAAACGATGCAGGCTGCAGAGCTGGCGACCGGGAGACAGGGAAACATCCTCCTGGACATCCGCCGCCAAGTCGAGGACCTGGACAATAGGGGACGCCGTAAGAACATCAGGATTAGAGGCCTCCCGGAAGCTGATGGGGAAAATCCGCACGAGGTTCTAACGGGCCTCTTCACCTACCTTCTGGGAGAATCTGCCCCTAATGACTTTGGCATAGAAAGGGCGCACAGGGCCTTGCGGGCCCCTAGAAGAGACGGCCTCCCACGAGATGTAATATGCTCCCTAGACTCCTTCCCATTAAAAGAGGCAATAATGCAGGCCGCAAGGGCGCAACAACGGATAACTTACCTGGACTCACAGGTCTCCCTCTACCAAGACCTATCCACGATAACCCTGGATGCCCGTAGAGCGCTCCGGCCGTTAACCAGGCTTCTGCAGGAGCGGAGGATAAACTACAAGTGGGGGTTCCCCTTTAGCCTCCAGGCGAGAGTTGGCAACGTGTGGCACATCATCCGCTGGCCGAATGACGTTCCCCGCTTTCTTCAGACGGCGGGCCTGCCAGCTACACAGATTCCGAATTGGATCCTGGAAGGACCCCCAGCCAGGGCCTTGGGCCCTTTGGAAGTGGCGCACAACCTCAGAGCAGGCCCTACCCCGACACCACGCAGAGGAGGCCCAGAGTCTCCAGAAGAATAATCGGATACAGTACCCGGCGGGTGGCCTGGACACCCACTCCGATTGTCCCAGCGGAATGACATCTTGCCCCGGATGCCCTCCACGGGGCCCCCTTGCACCGGCACCCACCGCACGCCGCCTTACCAGGGGTATGTACTTTCATTACCCTCTTACCAGGGGTATGTACTTTCATTACACACATTTGTACTAGCTTGGGATAAAAGGGGGGGAACCACTTAGGTGGGGTGGAGGGTCAACCCAGGGAATTGAATGTGGGGGCGAAAGTACACCCAGGTAACCAACGATGCAGTTTACTAACATGGGGGCTCCCAGCCAGGTTGGGGGGGCTGGGCCCTTTTTGGGGATATGCAGGGGAGCAATGGATGGACTCATCTAATGGTTATCGGACACATTGCGAATGGTGGTCCCCTGTAAACGACCACGATCGATGGACACCTGATGGACCACAGCCTGTTTCGGGGGGGGGGGGGGGCGGTGTGGGGGGTATCGGGGGGGGCATGGGAGGACGGGAGCGTAAAGGAGGGGGTTACAAGGCCATATGCTGGAATACGGATCTGATTTGGGGGGATACTGTGCTGCACAATGTTTTTTCTTGTATTATACCATCGTTTAGACATGTTGAAGTTGATCATTATGTTTATGGGCCCACATGTTTGTTACGCAGCCACATAGTAAGCACGTTAGGGGTAGCTATGTTAGCTCGGATGCCAATCTGCGCACAAATGCCAACGGTTGAAGTCGCACCTTACTGCACACGTGGCTACCGTACGCACGTACTATGCAACTGATGCGATGATGCACCTCCCCAATTTAATACGCTAGCCGGAGAAATCCGCATGGGCACGCTGATAGAAAGGCCCCCTTAGCCATGCATGTTAAAGTAGATCATTATGTTTCTGGGCCCGCATGTTTGTTCCGAAGCCACATAGTAAACATGTTAGGGGTAGTTATGCACGCACGGATGCCAATCTGCACGCAATTACCAACGGTGCAAGTCGCACCTTGCTGCACACATGGCTGCCGTACGCACGCACAATACACCTGATGCGATAACGTACCTCCCCAAACTAATACACGGGCCGGAGAAACCCGCATGGGTATGCTAATAGAAGGGCCCCTTAGCCATGACGCATAGGACAAGCCTGGAACACCTTACAACACCACACAGGATACACACTAAACGGGCACAGGGACTCCGAATTGTGCTGACATAACGAACAACTCACAACCCCACAGATAACACACGAAGAGGGAGATCCGGACATAAGGGAAGAAGGGAATATCCCCCACGCACACACATGACAGGGCTCACGGAAGACTCTGGGGCTACACGGGGGACCGGGGGGACACGTACTTGCCCCACACTCCAGTTCAAACACTTCACTACGCTAAGCACATAGAAGCCTACATCAGGTTGGGAGCCGTAGGAGACGGCAGACGTAGGAGAACATATAGACCGAATCACTCCATTGGTTACGACGGACTTGACCTCACTGAGACTGACCCATTTGTACATAATACCGGGGAACTAGGTAGGGCTGACCGCCGACCCATAGGATCCACAACAAACCGGTACAGGGTCGTTGTCACACTAACGAGAAACCCACCCGCGGGGCTGACAGGACACCGGACCGCCCAACCCCTAGAACCCACTTCCCCGACAACTCTTATCCCAGTAACTTTCTGGTGCGGCGGCAGGTAGGACGTTCCCCGCCCCTTGCTTCTCCAGCAGAATGACCGCCGCACGTGGGTTTATCCCAGCTCAACTGAAATATTGGTCCAATAATGTCCAGGGACTCAACACCCCGGAAAAACGGGCTCACCTGCGCCGCCGACTATGGCACGCCAAGACATCCATAGCCTTCCTCCAAGAAACCCACCTCAAAGGTGGGAACGCACCAAAACTGGAAAATCAGCGCTTCCCACTAGGCTACTACGCGAACCATCCCGACGCAAAAAGGGCCGGAGTGGCGATTCTGTTCTCACACACTGTCCCGTTCCAATGCACGCAATCTCAGGCGGACCCGAATGGGAGATATCTCTTCCTGAAAGGCACAATAGCTGATCATGTATACACCTTCGCCTGCCTCTATGGCCCGAACAGGAAACAACACTCTTTCCTTAGCCGAATGCTGGCCAAGCTGGAGAGGTTCAGGGAAGGCTTACTGATCATGGCGGGAGATCTAAACATGCCACTGGACCCATTACGGGATACGTCTAGAGGCCAAAGCTCGATCCCCTCGCACTGCCTGAGAGCAGCTCAACGTTCCCTACGTAGGCTGGGATTAGTGGACTGCTGGAGGGCGTTCCATCCTGAGGGCCGAGACTACACCCATTATTCCTCTGTGCACTCGCATTATAGTCGCATTGACTATTTCTTTATAGCACAAGAGTACCTCAACCTGCTGATCGGTGCAGATATAGACATCATGGACCACTCGGACCATGCGCCGGTACACATTCGCACTCGCTCGCCTCTCTTTAAACCACGAGAGAGGCAGTGGAAGCTGAATGAATCTTTGCTGGGTGACTTGGAATTCACCACTGCGTTGTCCCAAACTTTGACCGATTATTTTGAAACGAACGTCAGCCCAGATATGCAACCCCTGACAATATGGGAAGCCCATAAGTGCGTGATATGGGGACACCTCATAACTGCGAGCACTAAACGAAAACGGCAGAGGATGACGCGAATTGCCGATCTAACGGGCAGAATTGCTGATCTGGAACAGGCCCATAAGGCCTCCCTGGACGATTGCACCTACCTCCGTCTCACGGAGGCCCGTAGAGAGCTCAGGGATATCCTATCGCAGGGCTTTATTCACACGGCGAGGAAGTCGTCGAGGTATTTTTACGAGCACTCGAATAAAAGTGGGAGACTACTGGCGAAGATGCTACAAGACAAACGGAGAGCCCGGCACATCCACAAGATACACACAAAAACCGGGAACGTTACACAGCTCCCGGAGGGCATTCTATCGGCCTTCCGCGAATACTACGCTGCATTATATGCCCAAACGCAGGCTAAAAAAGGGCAAGGGGAACAACTCCAGCGGGTGCGGATAGCAGCATACTTAGAGGAACATGTCACACGCAAACTGACCCCAGAACAAACGGCCGTCTTGGAGCAACCCATGTCAATTGAGGAACTGGCGGGAGCACTGAAGGTGACTAAACCGCACAAAGCCCCTGGACCCGATGGTCTTCCAGTCTCCTACCTTCGAACGTTTAAAGACATCCTCCTGCCCAGACTCTTACTGGGACTCAACTCCATTCAAGACGGGGGATGTTTTCCTAAAGACTCCCTGAGGGCAACGATCGCGATCCTGCCGAAGGAAGGGAAAGACCCGACCAACTGTTCCAGCTACCGGCCGATTTCGTTGCTTAACGCGGACGTAAAACTTTTCGCCAAGGCCATGGCTGCCAGGGTGGCGCAGACACTCCCGGACTTGGTACACGAAGATCAAGTCGGATTCATCCCAGGGAGAGAAGCAAGGGACAATACCATCCGAGCCCTTAACATTATACACAGTGCGACAACAAGCAAACGGGACATGGTGCTCCTCTCTACCGACGCCGAAAAGGCGTTCGATAGAGTGGACTGGCATTATATGGCCGCCACCCTGGACCACATGGGATTCGGGCCGCGCCTGCGAACTTGGGTTGCGGCGCTATACACCGCACCCTCAGCACGCATAAGGGTCAACGGAGTGTTGACAGATTCATTTGACATCAGCAACGGCACGAGGCAGGGGTGCCCTCTGTCCCCACTACTATTCGCCCTTACACTCAAACCCTTTCTGGAAGCAGTCCGGCAACACGGAGGGATCACGGGTCACCACATAGGGGGGAAGGAGCATAGAGTGGCGGCGTACGCTGACGATATGCTCTTCTTCCTAGAACAGCCGAGAATCTCAACACCGAATCTCCTGGAAGCATTCCGTATTTATGGCGAAATATCCAATTTGAAGCTCAACCTGGACAAATCTGAGGCTCTGCCTCTCACCGGGGACCAGGCGCTCAGACACCACCTCCAAACGCAATTCCCATTCAAAATATGCACCACCAAACTGCGCTATCTTGGCATCTGGCTGCCAGAAGACACAAAGGACATATACCAACTTAACTTCGCGCCCCTTTTGGCAGCCATACAACAAGATATCAAAAGATGGACGGCCCTTTACGTCTCGTGGTTTGGAAGGATAAATGCCGTAAAAATGAATGTCTTACCTCGCATTCTGTACCTCTTCCAGACATTGCCGACGGCAATCCCAAGGAGCTTTTTTCAATCGGTGTCGACCACCATACGCCAGTTTGTCTGGAACCACAAACCATCACGTGTAAGAAGGTCCACACTGGAACGCCCAAAAACCGAGGGGGGAACGGGATTGCCGTCCATCGTTACATACTATCAAGCTACCCACCTCCATAGATTGGTCGACTGGCATGCCAGCCCGAGCACAAAGCAATGGGTTCACATTGAAATACAACAGGCCAGAGGCAAGATCCCTGCCCAGT
This sequence comes from Pelobates fuscus, assembly GCF_036172605.1. Classification (NCBI taxonomy): domain Eukaryota; kingdom Metazoa; phylum Chordata; class Amphibia; order Anura; family Pelobatidae; genus Pelobates; species Pelobates fuscus. The sequence continues at coordinate 21,495,895 of NC_086317.1, forward strand.
TATGGCTTGGCGACGCTTCACTTGGGGAACTGCGCACAGGTAACCCAATGATAGATGCGACGTTGCGGGTATGGTGCAGTGTGCGCTATAACAGAAACCTCACGACATCTCCCAACCCGCTTACGCCAATCACCAACAACCCGAAACTGGCAGGGGGGCTTAACCCGTCCGACCTGCGGAACCTAGGTGCACAAGACTGGGTATATATTAATCAGTGGTGTGTTGGACCGACTTTGAAACCGATAGCGGAATTGTTAAATGACCGTAGACCTAGCGGGCTGGACGAATTCCGATACCACCAGGTTAAACACTATGTTACTTCAGTGGCGGGCAAACACCACCTACACCGCCCACTGTTCCACCTGGAGAAACTTTGTGCGGCAAGGCACCACCTTTCACATGGGGTCTCGACCTTGTACACATTGCTCCAAAACAACGGAGGCAAAATACCCCTAGGATTCACGGAAAAGTGGGAAAGAGAAGCAGAGGTAGAACTCACGGAAGAAGACTGGGGAAAAATTTTCCAACTAACACACAAAGGGACTATCTGCACCAAATACCAAGAATGTAATTACAAAATCCTGACGCATTGGTACAGAACACCGGACGTTCTTCGCCATGTACATGATTCGATCTCGGGAGTCTGTTGGAGATGTGGCGCAGAGGAAGGGACAGGAATACACATATGGTGGAAGTGCACGCACATCATCCCGTACTGGCGAATGGTTCAAAGAACAATCAAAGACATCACGGGAACGGAGGTTCCCTTTCAGCCGTTACCTATGCTACTAAACCACACGACTACGCCGACAAAAGTATACAAGAAAGGTCTTGTTATACACTTGCTGACGGCGGCGAAAACGCTCATTCCAACGATGTGGAAGAGCCCGGCAGTGCCCACGTACCAACAATGGATAACCAGAGTGGAATCCATATATGACATGGAAATGATGACGGCATCCCTGCAAGGCCGCTCGGACAACTGCGCCCGGACGTGGTTCCCGTGGATGGACTATATTTCTAGGAGAGCAGTGGAGACCGACACGGAAGGGGACGGGGACACCAGTGCCGCCGCACGAGAGATCCCTACGGGTTGACTTGCACTCATTGACTCTATTACACCCGACTGACCTCACTTGCGACGAGACTCCCCCACGCCTTTCCTTATTCCCTCTTCCATACCCAGGACAGTTTGACATAAGACGGACCATGACTACGGACAGGTGCTCGACAGGTGAAAAGAGGGTCGGACACAGTATAGACATCACCAGCGACTTCCACGACTAGTGAAGCTAGAAGGGATACATAGGACACCCTTAGAAAACACAACCACGCACTGACATAAGCGGGGACCCCTGACAAAGGGACTGCTCTGGTTCGACTACAACTAACGGAGACTGACAGGGGCTACCGGCACCCACACCATGATAGGAATGTGGACGCTGGCAGAACAATGAGACATGGACAAACACCACCCACAAACACCGCATGATACTGCCAAACACCGCCAAACACGCCCCTTCCCACTATAACCCAGACACCTGATAGCAAACATACACGGACCTACACCGCACTTGCCACCCCGATATACCCTCTCGGATCAGGAAGGAGGCTGGCAATCACTTGACTTACGACTGAAGGAGATTAGGTTGAGGACAACACGAACGTAGCCCACAAAGACAACCCACCTATCCCTGGATCCTGACTTCCCACATGCCTTAAAAAGTCAACCACGTTCACACTGCCATCGCCCATAGCAATTAAAGACATGGAGGGAGATAGAAGGAGGGTTAGTAATGAACACATAAGACGGACCATGACTACGGACAGGTGCTCGACAGGTGAAAAGAGGGTCGGACACAGTATAGACATCACCAGCGACTTCCACGACTAGTGAAGCTAGAAGGGATACATAGGACACCCTTAGAAAACACAACCACGCACTGACATAAGCGGGGACCCCTGACGAAGGGACTGCTCTGGTTCGACTACAACTAACGGAGACTGACAGGGGCTACCGGCACCCACACCATGATAGGAATGTGGACGCTGGCAGAACAATGAGACATGGACAAACACCAGACACACACCCACAAACACCGCATGATACTGCCAAACACCGCCAAACACGCCCCTTCCCACTATAACCCAGACACCTGATAGCAAACATACACGGACCTACACCGCACTTGCCACCCCGATATACCCTCTCGGATCAGGAAGGAGGCTGGCAATCACTTGACTTACGACTGAAGGAGATTAGGTTGAGGACAACACGAACGTAGCCCACAAAGACAACCCACCTATCCCTGGATCCTGACTTCCCACATGCCTTAAAAAGTCAACCACGTTCACACTGCCATCGCCCATAGCAATTAAAGACATGGAGGGAGATAGAAGGAGGGTTAGTAATGAACACCTAACGCTAGAGACCGCTATGACAGTACAGCAGGGAAGCAAACGTGAACAGCCATGACACGACTTATGCTAGACAAGGGAAACAGACATCGAAACTATCCAATACACCACACGATAGATGGGATCAGTAGTGAATACGCTCACGCAGAATGGGGGACACAATGACACCCACCCAGGTATGACACCCCCGCTGTTCCGCTCGCAACTTCAACTTGCAAATACGGGGACATACCAAATTAGACAAAACCCGCCTGCTTACCGCAGTACCTGCTCTTGTTCCCGCTTAGAGTTCTAACTAGCACCCGCACGTAGCCTGAAGTGAAGTTTAATCGGGCTGTTGGGTAATGAAACTCTTACAGTACGATACGTGGCTTAACTTAACTAAAACATAACAGTCAAGATAATGTAGATCCACCTAAGAGCCAGGTCGCCGGTCCCTGGGCCGGGAGGTCCCTATGTAAGCCTATCCATGTTATGATATTGTATTACTGTCATACATATGTATCTCATTGCGGTAACTGTTAACTTTAACCGAACCAATGTCCCTGTAAGCGATTATAACTGACTAATGTCGTAAATATGTACGCCTACTTGGAGACTAAAGTGAAGTATTACCGTATTATTCACTGAGTTAAAGATGTTCACTTTACCAATACACTTGTATGATGAAAAATTACAAATAAAGAATGTCAAAAAAAAAAAAAACACATTAGGACAGGAATTTGCAATCAAATAGGGTGGGCTGCCCTTTAGGAGAGGGCAAGAGACAGGTATGTGAGGTAGGGGTTAGTCTTGGAGGCCATAAGCTTTCCTAAAGAGATGGGTTTTAAGGCACTTCTTAAAAGATGCAAGACTAGGGGAGAGTCTGATGGCGGTAGGCAGGCTATTCCATAGGAAGGGAGCCGCCCGTGAGAAGTCCTGCAAGCGCGAGTTGGCCGTACGAGTGCGGACAATGGACAGGAGGTGGTCACGGGCAGAGCGGAGAGACCGAGAAGGGACATACCTATGGATCTGTGAGGAGATATAGGAGGGGCTAGAGTTGTTTCAGTGCTTTATAGGTGTGAGTTAGTACCTTGAATTGACTCCTATAGCATACAGGAAGCCAATGTAAGGACTGGCAGAGGGGTGAGGTGTGAGAGAAACGACTAGAGAGGAAAATCAGTCTGGACGCAGGGTTCATTACGGACTGTAGGGGTGCAGTACGGCTATTGGGAAGACCAATCAGGAGAGGGTTACAGTAATCCATGCGGGAAATTACTAGAGCATGGACAAGCTCCTTGGTAGTATCTGGTGCAAGAAAAGGGCGGATGCGGGCTATGTTTTTAAGATGGAATCTACAGGATTTGGCAACATGCTGGATGTGAGGCTCAAAGGTGAGACCAGAGTCAAGTATGACGCCAAGACAGCGCGCTTGCAAGGATGGACTGATGTTGGTACCACAAACTTGAAGGGAGAGCGAAAGAGGAGGATCAGTATTAGGAGGAGGAAAGACAAGGAGCTCAGTTTTTGAGAGATTGAGTTTCAGAAAGCGGAATGACATCCAGTCAGAGATGGAAGAAAGGCAAGCAGTGACACGTTGCAGGACGGCAGGGGAGAGGTCCGGGGAGGAGAGATATAGCTGGGTGTCATCAGCGTACAGGTGGTAGTGGTATACTTGCCAAGAGAGGCAGTATAAAGAGAAAATAGAAGGGGACCAAGGACGGAGCCTTGGGGGACTCCAACCGAGACAGGGCGAGGGGAGGAGGTATCATTAGAAAAGGAGACACTGAATGAGCTTTGGGAGAGATAAGAGGAAAACCACGAGAGGACAGAGTCAGAGACCAAGCGATTGAAGAGTTTGAAGAAGGAGAGCATGATCAACGGTGTCAAAGGCCGCTGAGAGGTCAAGAAGAATTAGTATGGAGTAGTGGCCTTTGGATTTAGCTGCGATTAGGACATTAGTAACTTTGGCAAGGGCAGTCTCTGTAGAGTGGAGAGGGCGGAAGCCAGATTGAAGGGGGTCAAGGAGAGAGTTGGAATTGAGGAAATGAGACACACGGGTAAAGACAAGTCTTTCCAGAAGCTTTGAGGAAAAAGGGAGCAGGGATATGGGACGGTAGTTAGAGAGGGTGTATGGGTCGAGGGATGTTTTTTTTAGTATAGGTACTACAGTGGCATGTTTAAGGTCGGCAGGGACGATTCCAGAAGAGAGTGAGCAGTTGAAGATGTGTGTTAGAGAAGGCACGAGACAAGTGGAGAGATATCTGATAAGGTGAGATGGGACAGGATCGAGCGGGCAAGTGGTGGGGCGAGAGGGGCAAAGAAGAGCAGCCACCTCTTGGTCAGTAGCTGGGGAGAATGTCTGAAGGGTAGGAAAGGCATGATCTATGTGTGATTGAGAAACAGAAAGGCAAGGAGGGTTAGAATTCTTTCCTTAGCTGTTCAATCTTGTCAGTGAAGTAACATGCAAAGTTATCAGCAGTAAGGTTAGTTTTGGGTGTGGCCACAGCAGGGCGAAGAAGATAATTAAAGGTGTCAAAGAGACGCCTGGGGTTGCGGGAACATGAACTAATGAGAGAGGAAAAATAGGACTGTTTGGCAAGGGCTGCACTGTATGAACACAATATTAATCTATAATGGAGAAAGTCTGATTGGGTACGAGACTTCCTCCAGGAGCGTTCAGCACAACGGGAGCATCTTTGCAGGTAGCGCGTTGATTTAGTGTGCCATGGTTGGGGGCGGGTCCTCCTTGAGGTGCTTGTTTGGAGTGGCGCTGCAGTGTTCAAGGCATATGTAAGAGTAGAGTTATGTATGGAGATGGCCAGTGAAGGACAGGAGAGGGAAGGGATGGACAGCAGTTGTGAATCCATGTCAGCTGACAACTGTTGGAGATCAAGAGAATTAAGGTCCCTCCTGAGTTGAGGGGGGTTAGGCTGAGGTTGTTGGGTGAGGGGGTACGCGAGAGCAAATGATAAGAGGTGGGGATCAGAGAGTGGATATGGAGTGTTGCAGATATTAGATACTGTACATGCATAAGTGAAGATTAGGTCAAGGGTATTGCCAGCTACATGGGTGGGAGAATTTGCCCACTGCGATAGCCCGAGGGAGGAAGTAATTGAAAGTAGTTTAGTGGCTGCAGAGGTTAAAGGTGGGTTTATAGGAATATTGAAGTCCCCGAGAATTAAGGATGGAATGTTAGAAGAGAGGAAATAGGGTAGCCAGGCAGCAAAGTGGTCAAGGAAGAGAAGAGGGGAACCAGGGGGACGGTAAATAACAGCAATGTTAGCAGAGAAGGGTTTGAAAAGGCGAATTGAGTGTATTTCAAATGACGGAAAAGAGAGGGAAGGGGGGTGGGAAGAGGTTTAAAAGAGCAGTGAGGGGAGAGGAGAAACCCAACACCACCACCTTTACATTCAGAGTTTCTTGGGTTGTGGGTAAGTTGGAGACCACCGAAGGACAAAGATGCAGGGGTGGCAGTGTCAGAGGGGGAGAGCCAGGTTTCTGTTAAGGCTAATAAGTCTATTGAACGAGAGATGAAGAAGTCATAGACATCAGTGGATTTAGTTATATTGCAAACAGAGCGTGCGTTCCAGAGGGCAGTATTGAAGGAGGATTTAGAGGAACATGAGATGGGTATGAGATTAGTGTGGATCCTTGGGTTAGTATGTGCAGAGTTTGTTGTGAGGGGACCGGGGTTTGGAGAGACATCACCAGCTGCTAGGAGCAGAAGGATAGAAAGGAAGTGAAGGTGGGAGTAGGATTTGAAAGTTTTGTAGGAGGGTATGTATGTAGAGGATTTGGGAGGAGTTGGTGGAGATAGGCTGGAAAGGTATGTGTAGAGTGCATGGGATGAATAGATAGGGGAGGGGAGTAAGGTGGAAGTAATGATGATGGTGTTGCCAGGGACAGGTGAGTGAAAGGATAGGGATATTTTAGTGATGAGAGAAGTTAGTGTTAAAGTGAAAAATAGAAGGGAGAACATTAGAGAAAATGTGTATTATATAGATATGTAGATCATATATATACACACACAAATATCAATGAGTGTTTAAACCAATGTAAGGATGCAGTGTGTTAAATGAATTCAGGTGAGGAGAGGTTTAGTGACTTGATTGGTGTGTTAAGGAAACCAGCTGATGTGCACTATCTATAAGTAAGTTGTTGACCATGGGGTGTGGGGTGTGCAATCTTCCAGAGATGATACCTCTGCTCTGAAGATTCAGCAGGACTTGGTTGCTTGGGAGTGCTGGGTGTTAATGCTGTTTTAAGGGGCCCAGTCTGAAATATAAGGTCTGAGGTTAGAGAAAAAAAAGAAATAAAACACTATTATGGGTGGTGGGGAGACATGGGGCTATTGCGGTAATTAATTAGAGATGAAAAACTAAAAGGAGAGAACATTTGGGATAAAAAGATAGGATCAGATAGGTGAAAGTTATAAACCATGAACATAAATTTACTAGATTATCAGTGAGAGTAGTAACACTAGCTAAACAAACAATTAACAAAGAGTCTTAGAGAATAAACATAAAATTACATGATCATACCAGCTTTAAGTAAAACAAAAACAGAAGATCAGGATGGGAGATATAGTTATCAATTAAGTAGTGATAGTATAGGGAGGAATATGGAATAGAACACAATTTTAAATTAACAATGAACGTGAGTAGAGCAGGAGCCGACTTCTTATCTACAAGTCTGAACATAAACTGGCATATAAAAATTTTACAGATAGAAATACCCTACAGCATGCAGAATGTTTTTAGCCTATGCACCTTAAAAAGTCCTTACCCTTTTCTCAGTGTAAAAAGGTGCTTAGAAACAACTCCGATCCTTTAACAGCACAATTACAGATCCAAGACGTGGACAACATTCAAGGAAATAATATAAAATATATTCAAGATAATGCTCTCAAAAAATGTTTAGACAACCAGAGGGTTCAGAAACAAGCGATACCCCGTTTGGTATTTCCCACTACATACACACACAACGGCATCACAGACGTTGAGAACAGCAGTCCAGTCCCATTGGCGTATATTGGAAAAAGATCCCACCTTTCCACCTGTATTCAAGAATCCTCCTATCATGTGTTATCGAAGAGGTCGGAGCCTACGGGATCTCCTTATAAATATGGACCCTGTACACTGTTATAGTCAGAATCAACGTTCCCTTAACACTGGTTGCTACAGATGCCTGGGCTGTGTGACATGCAGCCACATGATCTCTGGGAAATACTTCAACCATCCACATACAGGCGAACGGTATGAGATATGACACAGTTAACATGTACATCGGACCATGTGGTGTATAAATTAAAATGCTCATGCAGACTCACAAATGTGGGCAAAACCGACCTGCCACTGAGGGAACCTATGCAGAATCATCGATCCAGTATGCGTACCGCATACCTAGACAATAAGGCTACCAGTGGCAAAACATTTCCTTTGTATAGGATACCCATTGCCATCTTTAAAACTTATGGCCATTGATCAGATTCCTCCCTCAAAGCGTGGGCGAGGCAGCAGCAAAACACTAATTCAACGAGAACTATTTTGGATTCGAACCTTAGACACCGTTTGGCCTAAAGGCCTTAATGAAAAGTATACTTTGACTGCATTCTTGTGAGTCTAGGCGCTATCACTAGACCATCAGTCTAGTACCATAATTCAGATGGCCCGGAATGTACCATGGGTATATTCTTCTACATGAAAATCAACACACATCCACTGGGATTAGGTTTTGATTACCCATACATGTATCAGTCTGGTAGCCTATCACTAAGTGTTTTATTGCCAGCTGATACTTGTTCATATCGAAAGACATACCTCTAGGATATAAATTACACTAATGTCTAACTGTTTTTCTGTCTAAATCTTAAGTTGTTCAAGGGATACCATTCTTCCCATTTATAGTGTGGATGCTATTTGGTTACATGAGGCAATTACATTTGGAGCTTAAAGGTCTCCCTGATACTTCATTTCCAACATTAGCCTATTTACTCATTGTCCTCTTGTATATCAAGATTTGGATTGGAAAGTTTCCAAATTAATTAATTAATTGTTTTTCCCCTATTCTCTCCAGCTTCGTATTCTTTGGATTCCCCGTACCTACCTTGTAGGTCCTAACCCAGTTCCTTGGTGCTTTCAACGCTGTGGCTTCAGGGCTACAACGATTAGAATCATGTGACTGTTTAGATTTACTTAGGTCTGCCTAAGTACCCCAGCCTTTGTATATATGTTTGTAAACATCTGCATTTTCTTTACTGCACCCATGAGGTCTCCCAATGTTGGGACAGAGACCCAGGTAGTCCAGATTATTTTTGGATATATGTTTTTATGCATATGGGATTAAGATATATGATCGTATTAGGCTTTGGACCCAGTGCACGCTTGCGGGCTGTAACTGACCGGTGTGCCTCGGACCAGCGTGCCTCGGACCAGCTGTGGATTTGGAGCATCTGTAAGGGGTAAATCCGATAACCTCATCACTGGTGGGTATATATTGTGTGTGGTGCGTGATGGTCCAATTGTTTATTCGTCCTGATGAAAGTCCCCGTGGTGGGTCTGATTTGTCAAGAGGAATCAATAAAAGCTAAGTATTATTTAAACACATCATTTTATCTTTTGACATCCTTTGAGTGCGGTCTTTTTTTTTTTTTTAATTCTTTATTTGTCAGGTCATGCACAAACTGGGTACAAAAGTGAGCACATTACTCATGGTAACATATACATAGGGAAACATATTCAATCGATTTTGCTTAGTCTCTGAGAAGGTCTAGGAAAGATGCCGGGTTAGCCATGCACAGTTTACATATCTGTTACACATATACAGAGGGGCGGCCACACAGGGATGCCGGGATGGACACATGTTCATTGTAAGCTGTCTATTTACATTCAGGTGGTTATATACAGGCATCATTGCTTTTGTGTACCAGAGCCACAGCCCCCATGCGCGGACATCCAGGCGGCCACACAGAGACACCAAAGATGGCCCCGCACCGCCGCCAAGACGGCCACACACAGCAGGCCACCTGTTCCCACCCCGACACCCGCTAGGGGCACCCCACTTGGCATGCACCTTCAGTTCTTCTGGTTGCTGTTGGTGGTGCTTTTGTCAATACCTGGCCATTGTATTTCAACGTTGCGTATTAGTGTCGTTCCCTATCCGCAGTTTGTACTTTAAGTACTAATGCCACGATCGAGAGTGCTTGAGTTTAGGCATGAGTTTTTCTTTATTTTAGTAGAGGTGAGATGCAGTATGAGGTAGTGAAAAATAAGGAGAGAGAAAGAAAGATAGGTGGGGGTGGGGAGAAGCTTAGGGGGGAGGAGCGGGACGGACTTACACTTTGCAGTTGGAGCTTGAGCTATTCGTCTGTAAATGCGCGCAATGTTCTTGTATGTGTGTGCGAGTCGGTGTTATGTCGTCTAATGGTCGGTATAGTCTTCCCAGGGTTCCCACGTTTTGATAAAGGAGGGGTACGTGTCTCTGAGTTGAGCTGTGAGTTTGTCCATGATATGTGCTTCTTTTATGTTTCCAGTAACTCTGTCCATTGGGGGTAAGTCGGCGTGCAACCACGTCTGTGCCATGGCTCGTCTGGCAGCTAAGTTTAGTTTATTGAATAGTTTTTGTTCCCTGTGTGTCAGAGCATCTAGTGGTTTTGCGATTAAGAATGCACCGGGGTCCGGTTGTATGTGTTTGTGTAGTACTTCTGTTTGTAGCTTGGCTATCTCGCTCCAGAAGGCGCTCGCTTTTGGGCAAGTCCACCACATGTGGAAGTATGTCCCCTTGTCCCCGCATCCCCTCCAACATGTGTCTGTGGTTGTTTTACCCATTCTGCAGAGTTTGACTGGTGTGGTGTACCACCTCATCAGGGTTTTGTAGCATTGTTCCTGGTGTAGGACGCAAATGGATGCCTTTGCTGCCGCCTCCCACACGTCCTGCCATTCCCCGCACTCAAGGGGTTGTTGTAGATCTGCCTCCCATTGTGCCACATATGTGGGTGTCTGTGTGTTTTTTGTTGGTGCGCTTAACTGTGTGTAGAGGAGGGTGATGAGGCCGGTACGTGGTCCCCCGGTTGTGCACATTGTTTCGTAGAAGGTAAATTTGGCCTGAGCTGCTGTGCGTATTTGTGGTTGTCCCGCAAAGTCACGCAGTTGCATATAACGAAAGAAGTCTTTCGTGGTTAGTGGGGCCAATGCTTTGAGGTCGTCAAATGTTTTGATGTGATTCCCCTGATATAGTTGGTGATAACGCTGTATGTCCGTATTTTCAATGTTGCGGAAATCCCTCGCCACTAGTCCTGGTGGGAATGCTTTATTACGGAGGTATGGGGTTAGTGGAGACACTTGGTGTGTTAGGGCATATTTATGTGCTGTTAAGTCCCAAATCCTGATTGAGTTCAGGATGGCCGGGCACCTCGTTCGAAGTTCTGGTCTGTCGGGTCGTGGCACCCAGATCCAGAACTGCGGGAGGTCGGAGCTCATGAGCAGGGTCTCTAAGTCGACCCATCTATGGGCATCTGGTGGTGAATGCCATTCGATGATTTGTGCAAGCTGTGCTGAAAGGTAGTAGAGGTAGAGGTTCGGGAGCCCCAGTCCCCCCTTGCTCTTTGGAGTATACAATGTCTGTCTGGCTATCCTGTGCCTCTTGTGCGCCCAGATAAAGTTGTCTATGGATGTTTGTAGTGTTTTGAGATCTCCCTTAGTTACTTTGACTGGTAGTGCTTGGAAAAGGAACAGGAGGCGAGGGAGAAGGTTCATCTTAACGCTATGGAGTCTCCCTATCCAAGAGATGGGTTTTTCGTGCCATTTATCAAGGTCTTTTATTAGGGTGGTCATGAGTCTCTGATGGTTTTCCGTGTAGAGGTCCTTGGGGTCGGCGGTTAGTTGTACACCTAGGTACTTGATTGGTCGGGGGCTGATGTGTAGGTTCGTGGCTCGTTGCAGCCAAGTCACTTCCGTCTCTGTCAACCCCAGTGGCATGCCCACCGACTTGTCCAGATTGATCTTATAGCCAGAGACCAGTCGGTACTCTTCCAGTAGGGTGATGAGGTTAGGTACTGAGCGTGTTGGGTCGGTGAGGGTAAGCAATATGTCGTCTGCGTAAGCAGAGACCACGAAGTCTGTCTGCGCTATAGTCATGCCCGTTATGTGGGGGTGGGCTCTGATGCGTTGAAGTAGTGGTTCAAGGGCTATTATAAATAGAAGGGGCGAGAGGGGACAACCCTGGCGTGTTCCGTTCGTCAAAGTAAATGGGCGTGTTTCAGCGCCCTGGATAAGCGTTTGCGCTCTGGTGTTGGTGTACAGGGCCTTCACAGCCGTTATAAAAAGGTCCGGTAGTTGTAGCTTACGCAAGACCGCGAACATGTAGTGCCACTGGATTCTGTCGAACGCCTTCTCCGCATCCAGAGAGAGGATCAGAGAAGGCGTTCGAGTCCTCCCGGCCCACCACATGAGGTCAGTGGCCCTTCTCGTGTTTTCATAGAGCTGTCTGGTGGGGACGAAGCCCACTTGATCAGCGTGTATGCATGTGGTAAGGAGGGGGTTTAATCTATTTGCAAGTACCTTGGCATAGACCTTCACGTCATAGTTTATGAGAGAGATGGGGCGATAGTTGGTGACTTGCGTGGCATCCCTCCCTGGCTTGGGGAGGAGTGTTATATTCGCGGTCGCCATGTCTGGGTTGGGGGCAGCCCCCCCAGTCCACTGTGTGTACATTTTCATTAAGTAGGGTGTTAATTCGTCCTTGAAGGCCCTGTAGTAGGTGCCGTCAAAACCATCGGGGCCCGGGGCTTTGTTCCCCTTGAGCCCTGCGATTGCTCTTTCTACCTCTTCCGCATCTATGGGCTCTTCCAGGGGTGCCATAAGGTCAGCCCCTATCTGTGGTAGCTGGGTTTCATCTAGGAAGGAGGACACCGTTGCTGCGTATGTTGCATTATCTCCTGCTAGTGTGGGGGAGTGGTTATACACAGACTCGAAATAGTTTGTGAATTCCTCATTTATCTCTTTAGGGGTTGTGAGGACCTGTCCATGTTTGTTTCTTATAGCTGTTATTAAGGTGTTGGCAGCTCTGGGTCTAAGGGCTCTCGCAAGGAGGGTGTCCATTTTGTTAGACTTTTCATAGAAAAGTCTTTTAGTCCTGAGGAGGTCTTTAGCAACGTCCTCTGTCATGAGTTCTCTGAGGGATCTTCTTGTGTTTGTCAATTCGCTAGTCGTGGCTGGGGTGGCTGTTTGCTTGTGTTGTGCTTCTAGTTTGCGTAGTTGGTTTTGCAGGTCTACTAACCTCTCGTGTTTTTTTTGTTTTTGTCGTGTCGCTATCTTTATAAGGAGACCCCGGATTACTGTTTTATGGGCCGCCCAGAGGGTGGTTGGGGATATATCAGGGGTGTCGTTGGTTTGGAAGTAGAGGACTATTTCTTTGAGGAGGTCCTCTTTGATGTGTGGATCCCTGAGGAGGGAGGCGTTTAGTCTCCACTTCCAAGGGGTGTGGTTGCTTGGGGTTTTTAGAGTAAGAGCAATGTCTGCATGATCAGACCACGATATGGGGTTAATCTCGGTGGTCTTAAGCCAATGCATGCCGAGTTTGTTTGTAAGGAACAGGTCTATCCGTGAGTAAGTGGTATGTGCCGCGGAGAAGAACGTGTAGTCCCGTTCTCCAGGGTGCTGGAGTCTCCATGGATCCAGCAGGCCTGTGCTCTGGATAAACTGGTGTAGGAGTTTATCTTGCGCTCCCCTGTTATGCGAACGGGGGAGGCGTGTGCCTCCACTACGGTCAGAAGCGGGACAGGGTGTGGCATTGAGGTCGCCTCCCAGGATGAGTATCCCCCTGGGGAGGTCCCTAATCAGGCTGGTTAGGTTCGTCCAGAACTGCGGGGTGGGGGTGTTTGGGGCGTATACATTTATTAGGTGATACGTATTAGCGTGCAGCGTGCCTGTGAGTACCACGTACCGGCCTTCAGTGTCAGTGTGTGTGCCCGTGATTTGAATGGGGCACCTTTTATGTATGAGGATCTCCACTCCGTTTTTTTTATAAGGAGCTCTGGAGGTGTATGCTTTCGTGAAAATATGGTTTGTTAGCTGCGTTTTAGCTGAGCGCGGTATGTGGGATTCCTGTATGAATGCAATGTCTGTTTGTTGTCTGCGTAGCTCCCTGAGAAGTAACCTGCGTTTGTTAGGGGCGTTAAGTCCGTTAACGTTCAGTGAGGTCAGTTTGAGGTCCATTTTGTGTCAGTGTGTGTTGTAAAGGTGTACTCACTCTGTGCCTTGTCGCTTACTGTAGGTCCGAGGCTCGCCCGTCTGCTTCCGTGTAATCTGTGTCCTTTCAGGTGTTGTAGCTCCTCCGAGGGGGAGGGGGGGGGGGGGGGGGAGAGAGAGGAAAGCAAGAGAGTGGTAGGAAGAAAAGAGAAGATGAGGAGAAGGGGTAGTAGACGATAGGTGGTCTGCTACCTTAGAGAAAGCAAAATACAATTTAGTATTGATCTGCGTGTTTACCGTTCACAGTTCTACAATACAACCCCCTAAGTGGTGGGTCGGTATAACAGTGTATAAATACGATACTGTAACAAAATAATAATATAACAATTCCGGGTCTTACCAGTCGCCAGGAGCTATGGGGGTGTGCATCCACCGCGCCGAGGGATTCGCCTCAGGCGGGGTGGAGGCTCAGCCGCCTAGCACCCTAACGAGGCTCCCATTTAGAACAAATACAACCTTAGGTAGTAGGGTTCACATGCTGTAGTTGGTGGGCAGGGTGGGACTGGGGTAGGCATAGGGCCTGTCATTTTCCTTCTAGGGTTTTAGTATAGAGTTCGTACGTGGTTGGTGCTTGTGGCTGGTTTTTTTTTTTTTTTTTTTTTTTTAATATATCAATAAGCATTTTTACAATCATATGGTTATTTATTTATTCCTAGTTTTTCTTTTTTTTTTGTGCGTGTGCTTGTGCTGGGTCTTCCGTATCATGCCCGTAAGACATCGCTGTCCGATGGCTGCGGTTAGGCAGAGGTGACCAGGCTGCCCCCCGCTCTAGTTTGGCTAGCAGGCCTGCGGGCGTCCCCCTTTGCTGGTGGCTTATTGCCACGTGTTTGGGTGGTCGGAGTTCCCACATCACCCCCTGTCCGCACAGTAGGTGGGCTGGTGCTTGTAAGAGCAGCCAGGGCCCCTGAGGCACAACTCGTCTCCCCCCCCATCCCACCCCCCCCCCCGCCCGTAGTGACATAGTGCAAATTACCCCCCCACTATCCTATGTCCCAAACATAATGAGCTATCTTAGGTGCAATAACAATATGCAGTATGGCAATGTAAAACTTATGGTAATCAGCTGAAGCTTGCGTGTTTTATGTCCTTCTTATCTGGAGTCCCTCGTGCTGGGGTGGTGTGAGCCACCAGCTCCCCACGCTTCTGGTAGCAGGGTTAGTCCCTCCGTGTTGCTGGTGGGGATATGGAGGTCCGCAGGAGCCGTGATGTCGACGCTCTTCAGAAAGGCATGAACGTCCATAGAGGGTAGGAGGACGGCAGGCTTCGCGCCATTAAATGCTATTATCTTGAATGGATATCCCCATGCGAACCGGATTCCCTTTGCTCTGAGGAGGTCTGTGATCGGTTTCCATTCTCGCCTTCGCTGTAACGTTGCCGGCGCTACGTCCTGGTATAGCTGCAGCTCTACTTCGTTCCATTTATATATTTGTGTTCTGTTGCGTTTCAGTATGGCTTCTTTGGTTTGGAAATAGTGCCACTTTATAATCACATCTCTGGGCGGGCTGTTGTTGGGGCCCTTGGCCCGGAGGGCTCTGTGGATTCTGTCGATTAGCCAGTGTTGATCTGGTATGTCAGGCAGACCTTGGCGGAGGCAGTGTATAAGGGTAGTCTCCAGTTCAGCATCTGGTACAGACTCAGGTAGGCCGCGGACGCGCAAGTTGTTTCTGCGCGCTCTGTTAGAGATATCTTCTATCTCTAGTTCCATGTCCGTGATTCGCTGTTTCATGGCGTTGGAGGCTGCTGTGGAGCCGTTGTGGGCTGTAACTATGCGAGCCATGCGTTGCTCTATGGCCGTGGTGCGGGCCCCAATGGCGGCGATTTCGGCCTTAACTTCCGCCGCCGTTCGTGCGATCTCTGCTGCTAAATACCCCTTTACCTCTGCCAGGGATTGGAGGATGGCAGCGTTGGAGGCTTCTGGAGGGGCATCCGACCATGCGGGTGGACTCTCGTCTCCTCTCTGAGATGCAGCCTGGTCACTGTGTGCGCCACGTGCAGCGGGCCTCGGCGTGGTGAGCATGTCTGCTACTGAGACTGCCTCTCTGCGGCCGTACTTGCCGGTTTTGCGGCTGGACATCCGCGGGTACGGGGGTGCACCTCCTCGGGCTGAGTCAGGATCGGGATTTTAACGTGGTGAGTCGAGGTTTACAGCGGGTTACAGGGCGGTATTGGGAGTCTCGGGTGCGGAGCTCCTTCTCTAGGCGGCCATCTCGTTCAGCGCTCAAACCACGCCCCTGAGTGCGGTCTTTTTGTGTGTGAATATATATATATATATATATATATGTGTGTGTGTGTGTGTGTGTATATATACTAAATAAATATTTTTGCAATGGCATGTTTCTTTAATTATGGTAGTTGATTTTTGATTTTCCTTCTACACCGTTTACTAGCGACCTTTATGTAGCTAATGCAAACTTGTGTGATGGTTGGATAAGGCAAGTCTTTTATTATAGAAACAGCTCAGCCGAATTACCAGTAGGGAGGTTTTCGAAGAATCTGCTGAGCCAGACTTCTGTATTTAAATAGGGAAAGTTTTCTACTTCAGCAGCAACTCTGTGTAATTATCAGCAGGCGGGGGTTACAGATTCAGCAACTGTGTCATCCTATCACCCTCACTGTAACTCTGGTATTTTTACTTTGCCTTTAAATAAGGGTGTCCATATATATTTATATTGTAATGAGCATTTAGTGTAAGGAAGGAGAGTCGGTGTCAGGGTCATGGGCGGCCAAGGCTCATGGATGCACATGGGGAGTAAAGGCTAATCCGTCTGGTCCGATCACATAGAACAGCTACTGTAGCTCAAATCACTGAAAAACGTAATGCTGGCCGTGATCGAACACACAGTGCATTGCAGTTTACTGCATATGGGGCTGAATGGCCGTGGACCAATGAGGGTGCCTATGAGGACCCATGTCCACTGTCATAAGCATCTTCAATGAGGACGTGAGTGTCAGAACTGGAGCATGGAGCAATGGAAAAAGGTTGCCTGGTCTAATGAATTATGTTTTCTTTTAGATCAGGTGGATAGCCGGTGCGTGTGTGTGTTTACCTGGGGAAGAGATAGAAGCAGGACGATCTATGGGAAGTAGGCGGGCGGGCAGAGGCAGAGTTATGAGGCGAAATCGAGCTGCTTCTGGGATGCTCTCATAAAGCGGCAACAAGCAGACCTAAACAAGCTACCTATACTACAGACGACAGGCGAGCGGAGCCGCAGGAGGCGGGGGGCGAGAGAGGTGCCCTCGGGCACAACGCCACTCCGAATACTTACCCACATACTACGTAGCCCTCCTGGACACCTTGTCAACCGCAATGTGGCAGGATGCCGAGACCCAGCGACAAGCACACACCATTTCCATAAAGGGGGAATCGGCTGAAAGAGACTATGCTAGGGGCCTCATGACCTCGCAACAGCAGGCCACCGTCGGCAAACTTGCCCCACCAAGCCACAGCAGCGACACTAAAGAACTTCTTGAGCATCAGGACACCCAGGTGGACATTAAGCTTCTGTACTATATCTATGCCTTAAGCATTGGCCTGTATTGTTTACTGCTGAGGCGTTTAAGCACTGTACTTTTCTTCAGCCGGTTACACTCACTGTAGGGATAGGCCATGTGCGGATCACTGTCGCACCGTGCACCACACTCAGCATTGAGATCAGCCTTGCCTTAGCAACTTGTAACTTACCCAGCTTGCGACTTTACACAACACCACTAGGCTACCAACTCACTGTCTCTAAATGCCAGCATGATAATCTGAATGTTAATTGTTACGCCTGGTATCGCTGGAAACACCAAACATAACAAATCGCATGAAAGATGTATAGGCTCCATGTCATATCTATGTTATAGCAACCGAGTTACTTACCAACGCTAGCCTATTATACTTAATGTCAATAGAATCTCAATCTATAAACTGCCTAAATAGCATGATTTAAGCTTGTTCCTAAATATAAAACTAGTGCATTGTACTACCATACCCCAATGCTCTCCATGTTATGAACTCTTTGTTTTGAAATATGCATGTGGATTGCCTTTGGGGTACCACGTGCCTGTATGTTACCCTCATATGCACTGCAAAAATAAAGAATTAAAAAAAAAAAAATGCTGTAACCCATATTGAAAGACAAATTAAATTAGCAACTTCCCATGTCCTTACCAAACGCTCTCTTGGGGCAGAAATACTGGTACTTTGCCAGCACAGAGTGTTGGGGTTTTTCTGTTAAATGTATTTTTATTTGTATCTGTATGGTGTAAATTTGTTTGAATTTTTTTTCGGATTTGTACGCACTCATTTTTGTTCATAATAAATGTTCCTTTATTAAGTCTGTCTGCTATAAGAATCACTTTACTTATATAATATAAACTGTTCTTTAACGGTTTGAGTACATAATGAGAGATATTAGAATTTTTTTTTCAGGTTGTGTCCCATGTCCTGTTTATGTATTATATAATGGAACATTCTACTCTGCATTAATAAATATCCAGGGGTACAAAAATATACAAATAAAGCTTTACTAGTGGTTTTAGATAAGTGCTATTCTGTACCCAGGACCAGTGCGTCACTAATTTGCGCCGTAGGCAATACCAGCTACTTGAACTCCCCACCCACCCAAAAAATACAAAAAATTGACAACGTTGTGTGTATATTTCTCCTGTAACTCCTTTGTGTGTCTTTTTCCCCTTCCCCAGCACCTCTGTGTGTGTATCTTTCTCATCTCGAGCAGCTTTGGGCATTTCTTTCTCTTACTCCCCGCAACCCCCTTTATGTGTCTATCTTTGAACCCCAGCCCCTTTGTGTGTCTCTCTGTCCCACCAGCTCCTCTGTTTGTCTTTGCCACCCCGCCCCCCAATGTCAGCTCACCACCGTCTATGTAGAGTGGCCAAGTTGCAGACAGTGGTGGAGGATCTTTGGTTTCCTATACCCGGTCTGACAGCAAGCACTTCCTGTCAGACTGACTAGAGCAGTGATGGCGAACCTTTTTGAGCCTGAGTGCCCCAACCTCAATACATGCCAACTTTTTTTCCTTTAAAGTGCCAACACGGCAATTGCGTGTGGGGTGTGTGTGTGGGGGGGCGGGGTGCGTGTGTGTGTAGGGGTGTGTGTGTGTAGGAAGTGGGGGTGCGTGTGTAGGGGTACTGCTGGGGGTGTAGGGGTACTGCTGGGGGGTAGGGGTACTGCTGGGGGGTAGGGGTACTGTGTGTGGGGGTAGGGGTACTGTGTGTGGGGGTAGGGGTACTGCTGGGGGGTAGGGGTTCTGCTGGGGGGTAGGGGTACTGCTGTGGGGGAGTAGGGGTACTGCTGGGGTGGTAGGGGTACTTCTGGGGGGGTAAGGGTACTGTGTGTCAGTATCCCCCCCCCTCCCTCCTTCTTACCCTTAATGAAGTGGGGGGGGGGGCACAGCCATCCCTGGTGGTCCGGTGGTGGTAAGTACTGCAGGGGGAGGGATCTGTGAAGCAGCTCCCCTGTCCTCCCGCGCGATGCTGTGTGGAGCGTTGCCGAGAGTTACCATGGCAACGCTCCACACAGCATCGCGCGGGAGGACAGGGGAGCTGCTTCACAGATCCCTCCCCCTGCCTCCCGACCCGGAAGCAGAGTAGGCGCCTACTCTGCATTGATGGTGAACCTATGGCTGCGTGCCCACAGAGAGGGCCCGGCGTGCCACCTGTGGCACGCGTGCCATAGGTTCGCCATCACTTGACTAGAGGATACAGAAGATCCTCTACCGCGGTCCACAACTCGGCCATGCTACATGCAGTGACCTGCAGGAGGGGAGCCCTGTGCAGCGTGATCCCCTCCAGTAACCCAGACATTGCGCCCCCAGGCCAGCGTGCCCTAGGCGGTTGTCTAATTCGTCTAACGGGCGTGATGGCCCTGCCTGTATCTTAAGAAACAGTCAGTAACATAGAAACATAGAATGTGACGGCAGATAAGAACCACTCGGCCCATCTAGTCTGCCCAATTTTCTAAATCCTTTCATTAGTCCCGGTCTTATCTTATAGTTAGGATATCCCACGCATGCTTAAACTCCTTTACTGTGTTAACCTCTACCACTTCAGCTGGAAGGCTATTCCATGCATACACTACCCTGTCAGTAAAGTAATACTTCCTGATATTATTTTTAAATCTTTGCCCCTAATTTTCTCTTGTTGTGGTAGTTTTTTTTCTTCTTTTAACTTCTTTTGACTTTTCGTCACCACTCCCCTGGAAGCAATAGACCTTATTTATGGTTCCCTGCAAGTTTCCACTAATACTTTATGAATGTGTCCTGCTAATTGCCCAATGCAATATCTCCCTCTTGTTATAGTTCTATATATCTAAGCAGTGTGAAACTTTGCAGCAACATTTATTCTTAGAAGATAAGCAAAGTATGCAGTTAAAATATTTAAGATTCTTTACCCGACGCTCATGTTTACATTTACTCATAAAATTCCATTTATTGCATACAGCTGCAAATCTTAGAAGTGACTTGCATTGCTTTGAGGCAACGGTCTAATTCAAAAGCTAATGCTTTGAATGAGACAGTTGCTGCACTCTGCAGGCTAAAAAAGCAGGTACATAGGATTTTATTTAGGGGGGGAGGGGCTATGATCTACCAATCCGTGTCCTATCCCTGGGAATGCTGGCCTGGAAAAGCATATTGGGTATACCTGACACATTTACACATGTTCAGTTGGAAGATCTCTTCACCTTACAACATCCTGACAGTGGGAGAAAAGGAGTCTGATCAGTGTGATTCATGCAGATCAGCTGTTGTGTTTTTCTCTCAAGCGGCTGCCCAATAATGCCCTGTTTCCGTCAGTGGGTAAAAGGAAGGGGGAAGGTGGTAACGCTGAAGGAACTCCCCTAGTTGAGAGGTGTGCCTTACAATGCTAAGTGACCACATTTATAAATGTTTTAAAGTTTTTCTACCTTGATTTTGTTTTGTATATTTGTTATCAAGTTGATCATTCAGCTATTTTGGCTTAACCTTTGATAGTCCCTTGTTCATTATCCATAATTCCTGGTTTACGGAATACATTTATTTTAGGGTTATTTGCTAAACTGAAATGTCTCTAATGCAAAGTAAAATTTAAATTCTAGACCAAAGTTGCTAAATTGAAACCATAACTGACTTAAAGGGACACTCCGGGCATCCATACAACTTGAATGCATTTAATAGGTTTTGGCCTTATGAATATGCTGTATTTTTGCATGCTCGAATATTTATACTTATTGCATAGAAAAAAAAGTTGTTTTTTATAATGATGCACCATATGCCTAAAGTTTTCAATTCAAATACAAATATCCTCGTAGTTTTTTTGAATTAAAAAAATTACAAAATTCATGGCCCGTAAATTGAAGACTCACAAGCAGAACTTGCACAAGTACCCACTCTGGCTTATAAATTGATTGCTCTATTTATAAGTGAAGCTAATAGGTGAGTCAGTTGAATTCAAGTAAACACTGAATTCCAAGGTCCAAAGCTGGTACACCTCACCTTGAAGTTAATACGGGATTCATATATATTTTTATTCACGTCTGTTGGTAATCCACCCACTATGTCTTGGTCATGCCTCTGTTTGTAGCTATTTAATGATGTGATTTAGTGATTTAACTTCACTTTAATGCAAAGAAGAGTCCTGGTCAGGTAACTGAAATGTTGACTACCTCATTTGCTGTAATAGAAGCAGATTTATTTCACTGAACAAAGGCTCTTGAGTGTTCTCCTTTTTGCAATTGTACATTTTATAATAAGATAGATATATACACACATAAGCTCAGAATTCCCCTGGTGAGTGAAAATTAACCGTTCGTGATTAGGGAACCTGACCTGCGGACACTCTTTGTTCTCTTTGACATTGTAAATGTGGCCACACTACATATTCACTTAGAAACATAGAATGTGACAGCAGATAAGAACCATTCAGCCCATCTAGTCTGCTCCCTATTAGGCACTTTGCTTCAGTACATTCAGCCATACTACATATTCACTGTGGTTCCGTACATTTTGGCCTCCATTCGGACATCCCACATATTTCACTTTGATTCAGTACTTTTGGCCTACGTTCGAACATGCCACACATTCACTTTGGTTCAGTACATTCATGTCCATTCGGCCATGCCACACATTCACGTTGGTGCAATGCCACGCCACATATTCAGTTTGGTTCAGTACAATTGGCCTACATTCGGCCATGCCACACATTCACTTTGGTTCTGTATATTTGGCCTATGTTCGGTCATGCCACACATTCACTTTGGTTCAGAACATTTGGCTTACGTTCAGCCATACCACACATTGTTTGGTTCAGTACATTTGGCTGCGCTACACATTCACTGCAGTCCAGTACATACAGCCTATGTTCAGCTGTACTACATTTTAACTGTAGTTCAGTATATTCAACACCCCCAACATTTTCAGTTTGGTTCAGTACATTTGGCCTACGATCAGTGGCCCTTTGCTTGGCCATACTAGCCGTCATTAGGCATTGAGAGAGAGAGACAGACAATCGTTTGCCATTGATTTATTATATACTATATATTTGGGATTGGTTTAAATTTAAGATGTAACTTGGGATGCATTATAACTTTGAACAGTAACTTTGGGGATTTAAAAATCCATAACATTTATTCATCCCTTGGCATTATTAAAAAATAATTTTTCCAAATGTGTAGCCTCAGCAATAAAAACATAAGTGCCACAGTGGCTGGACTCTGAGAGCAGCCGTTATAGTTTACACATTTTTGCCCCCAACAAACCTCGAGACAAATTGTGAAGGTATGCAGCAAGGTTTAAATGGTATCACAGTCTCATTGCTACTCTCCCCTAAACTGATTGAGGGGATAATTTAACCTATGGCATGGGTAGGCAACCTTCGGCATTCTAGATGTTGTGGACTACATCCCCCATAATTCTCTTACACCCATAATGCTGCAAAGCATCATGGGAGGTGTATTTCAAAACATCTGGAGTGTCAAAGGTTGCCTATGCCTGACCCATGTGATAGAAGAGGCTAAACTAACAGATAAAGCTGAGAACATAAGCACACCTAAAGTGTCAAAAATATGTTGTTTTTTTCTTGATGACATGGTTCACTGCATTAAAAGGAACACTATAGGGTCAGGAACACAAACATGTATTCCTGACCCTATAGTGCTAAACCCAACATTTAGGTGGCCTGCCCCCCTATAAAAGTTCAAAACTCCCCTTATTTCCAGCGCTGTGCGGGTCCACCAGTGCTGGCTCTGCCCCCTTTGTGACATCGAAATGGCCGTTTTTTTGCCAATCCAATGCTTTCCCGATTGGCTAAAAATCGGCACGGGGGCGGGGCCAAATGCCATTTTGGCCAATCCGGACCTCCTCATAGAGATGCATTGAATCAATGCAGCTCTATGAGGAAAATTCAGCGTCTCCATGCAGAGCGGTATGCAGTATTGATAATATAACACAAATTAACACAACTGTAAATTTGAAAGGAATGTTCACACATGTACATAGAACTGTGTCGTTCTCATTTATTCCAGTATTCAGGTTAGTTGTATAAATACAGAACAGTTAATTTCACAAATCCAGTCAGAGGAAATAAAAAAGGTGTTTAGGCAGTGAACATAGATTATCGGGATAACCAAATATAACATTTCATCGGGCGAGAGTAGCTCAAAGAGATATGTAAACTAAAAAAAAACGTACGATTACATTTAAACAATATCAAAGACAACATGATAAACTCTTATTTTACAAACAAAAAAAATAAAGCTTCAGGGCGCGTAAACTGAGTCACAAAACAGGATATGTTGGAAACGTCTATATGATTATATAGAGGGTTTTATATACATACACACATTGAATCCAGCAACAGAAATGTAACCTAAACAGTACTCTCTGAATATATAACCAAAAGACTCGTGCAATAAAAATAGAAGACAAGCTAAATATTTTACAATAAACACTGTATTGAGAGGTTTTACTGAATATATCTATTTTATAGTAACGTTTAAATGTTATGAAATGGCAGCTGGTACAGACGAGAAGCCCATCTCTCCCAGCCACGTAACGAAAGCAATAAAACACAAGAGGGGTCGCCCGCTACTTTACTACAATGGTACCCCTTATCCATTTTACTCATTAAAACCTTCAAAATAGTCTCTTCCCTTTCCAGTTGTACTTTCTTTTTGTTTTAAATATATTATATAAAAATATGGCAAAAGCGCACTGAGTCATGCAGCATTGGTCACAGACAGATTAAATACAGTATTTACAAGATGTAGTGGATAACAGCAAGTCCCCTTGTTGGAAGGTGTTAGAATAATGGATATTGTACAGTGAGCCCATTTTTGGGGGGTCATACTGTCGATTCCCTTTCTGGATCTCTGCCTAATGATAGAAATCTATAACAAGCTTGATGGCGGGTACACATTATACGTGGCTGTACACACACTGGGGGAGCATTTTCTCCAGCATATAAAATAAAGGATGCCCACATCAGGGGTTTGTCAATGATAGAATAATTGCACTTTTTGTTGTGATATGGAGTAAGGCTTCCTGTGGCAGTATAGGTAGATAGGCAGATATTGTACATTACATATTAAACGGCCAGAATGCAGAGCTAAGTCTACATCTGATGTAACAGTTTGAGATGTATTGCATTGGTCTGAGCCATCTCCAGGATGCTTAGAGAACAGAATATGGATGACCCTGTTTAAATGTTTTGCCCCAGGGCTTAAAATGTCAAGTTCTGTGCTACCAGCCAAGCCTTAACGGTTACTGGCCACTGTGAGTGTTCATGGCACAGTCACCAAAGGCTATTGGCAAGTGGAAATTTTGAGTCCTGCTATGCACCATTAGCTTTCCCTGCATAAATGTGATTTGTTTTAAACTTCATCCAAAGATATTTCATCTCATTTGAGAAGCATTTATTGTAGGACACCAAACAGAGGAATTCACAGACTCCCTATATTGCCATGTTTGGGTTGGGGGAGAAAAAAAAAATAATATATATTTAAAGGCATAAGCTTTTTTTTTTTTGCCCCAAGAAAAAAAGCCAATGTTTCCTCTAATTTATTTGGTGAATATCCATGACTGTACCAATGGAAGACAGTTTAAGTTGATGCTACCCATATCACTCTGTGAGCTGGCAATAAAAGTAATTCTCAGAGATGGTTTCCAAATATTTGTATTCATAAATGCTCTGAAACCACTCAGATTGTTCTTTTTTATTTTTACAGCAGCTCAAGAGGAAAGCAAGGAATAACCGAGATATGTCAGCCAACTCCGAACCTCCATAGATTTGAGACAGACAGCTGTGGAGAAAAAGCAGAGACAAGTGTCATTGATTGTTTTCGATGGATGAAACCCTGCAAGCTGAAGTATCCTTCTATACTGTTTCCCCATAGAAACCAATGAGAAAGATATACTCTTCCCATGAACCCTGACACAGACGGGTTTTACAGGAAATGTATATTTATAGAATTCCTAACTTGTTTGAGTCCTCTGCTTGGAAGAGGTTGACGGAGTTCTGTCAGAGTCGTGTTGCATAGTATTTAACCGTTTTTTTATGATTCCCAGGCGGTTTGTGTTCTTCTCTGTACAGCACAACTACTCTGCCATCTGCACACCCCTTCATGCATCTTGCTTTAAAACATATAAAGTAATAAACGTTTTCATTGTCACTAGCGCTGGTCCCAAGTAAGAAGGCCATTCGCAACTTGTGCATGAAGTCTGCATCAAGCGTTTCCAGTTCACAAATAAAATGTAGATTTTGCATCTTGGCCTTTAATTGGAAATAAACTCAGCAGAGTCTTCGGATGTTAGAATACACGACGGACTCCGATTTGATGATCTGGTTGCTTGGCTTTCCGGAATGATCCAGCTGGGCATATATTACCGGCCCCTGTGTGAAAGAAGATTTAAAAAAACAAATAAATTAAAAAACAAGTTTTTATAAAAGGCAATCGAAGCATGAAGATGACAATTTTATAACCGTAAGAAAATGTAATTAAGAGAAAAATGGAAGTTGAAAGGGGAAATGATGACATTAAACTAACAGCTGGGCGTATGGATTGTGCGAGGAGGAGAGTCCGAAGGTGGGTGCCCCTGTCTAAGGATACGCCTTAATGCAACTATTTTAACTTGGCTATTGTGCCTTTATTAACTGACCGCACCAGGGCAATGATAATTAAACCTACCAAGGGCTACTACCCATGTGAATAATAATAGCATTTATTTTATTTATAAAGAACTGGGTTCACATGATGTAATGCATTAGGTCTGGTCTATGATCAAGTTTGGTAAGACCCTCATTTGAGGGTGAAATGCTGTGGTTATCATTTCACTCACTGAATCTTCAATAAATCTGCCATCTTACTACCCTCGTGTACCAGGATCATATTCTATTTTCTACTCCTGGATTGGGGATTCCAGGATCATTGGAGGCATTTAAGAAGAGTACGGATTCCCTCTATCATTAACACAATATGTCTTGGATCCATCGGACAGAATGTGTCTGAGGAATGCAGCTGCAGTTTGTATGTCTGCCATTTCAATCTATATTCTTTGCTGCCCAAGAGTTTATAATTGGGCCACTAACCACATGTCTGCCTACACCCACAATTACATAAAGGACAACTATAGTGCCAGGAAAACAAACTTGTTTTCCTGCCTCTGCAGGGTCTTTGGGTCCCCCCACCCTCATGGCCCCCATCCCGCCGGGCTGAAGTGGGAGGAAGGGGTTAATCCCTTACCTTTCTCCAGCGCCGGGCTCCCTCTGCGCTGGGGACTCCCCTCCTCCTTTGGACGTCATCGGCTAAATGCGCATGCGCAAGAGCCGCGAGTCAGTCCGTCCATAGGAAAGCATTCTCACTGCTTTCTTATGTACGCTGGCGTCTTCTCACTGTGAAAATCACAGTGAGAAGCGCGGAAGCGCCTCTAGCAGCTGTCAATGAGACAGCCACTAGAGGCTGGATTAACCCATATGTAAACATAGCAGTTTCTCTGGACCTGGTACCCAGACCACTTCATTAAGCTGAAGTGGTCTGGGTGCCTATAGTGGTCCTTTAAAACAGACAGTATAATTAACATGTTGATAATTTATTTCTGTAAATTGGAACATATACACTGTTGAGAAATTGACAATGAATGTGGGATATAAAATAATAATAGGATATAAGTTTCAGCTGCCTTTAAGAGTGTTATATTAGAGCCAATCACAAATGGTTATGAATATTAACTGCCTAGTGATACAATGAATAATTCTTGCAGATACACTCGCTCTGATCAAGGCTGCATATTGTACCACTAGACAAGCCCATATAACTGATCCAGTGCAGACAATCTTTTGTCAATATAAAAGATCACAGAACCACAAAGAAAAAACCTTTAACTTTCCTTATGCCAGCGCCGATGTCCCTTGACGCTGGGTCATAGCTCCGCCCCTCCTCCAACATATGCAGACAGCCACTGAGGGCAGGCTTAGTGCTGCAATGTTTAACATTGCAGCACTAGGTGCAAAAGGGACACAGCACCCAGACCACTTCAATTAGCTGACGTGATCTGGGTGCCTACAATGGGGTGCGTGCAGCATTTTTCTTATTTTTATGCCAAGTTTCTTCCACTAGACAGTATTGTGCCTTCTTTATGTTGACCGATTGTGGTCTGTATTCATTTACAGTCACCATAAACCGTCCAAGAAATCAGTTTACATCCATACACATACAATCACTCTCAGCGAGGATATGGGTACAAATCCGATGGCTGGACTCCGGCAACATACCATTTTTATACATGATGACAATATAATGGAGCAACAGCGAAATCAATGGATACAGATATCGAACATTGAAACAAGCTGCCTTAGAAGATCTAGTCATTGACTGCAGGTCAAAGACCTTGAAAGCGCTGTCCGTTTTGTTATACTACCGTTGTATTTTCGAGGTAAACCTCATTCACATGGATTTATAGTCACTATAAACCTATGACCTTCTGCATTTACAGACTACACTGGAAATTAGCGGACAGGCCATTTAAAACACAACATTTTGTCATTACCCAAGTGGGGAGCCGTTATCATTAGCTATTTGTTTATATAAGGAATGTGACCTTCACACAAATGCTTGCTGTATCTGTAGAATTAATATTCTTAATGTAATAATACTTTCAAGAATAGAGTATAAAATGGTCACCACGAATGGGGAGGGGAGGTGTGCAAAGGATGGGGGTATGTTTAGTAAACAGTAAATCAAATATAAACATTCAGGCAAATGTAGCGGATTTAAAGAAAAAACAAATGCACCAACTCCTTTATAGTCACAGCTCGGCTATTTTAGTTTTTAATTCAGTAAAATGTGATCTTTAGTGAACAAACCCTGGGTGTGTTGCAGATTGTAGAATTGGGATGAAAGTCTAGGTAGATATAGCTCGTTTCACCAGCTGTTCGTACAGCTCGGTCATATAGAAGCGTCTGTACGAGGGCCCTTGACGTTTTTCAAAGCACTTTATATTAGAACTATCCGAACTGGCCCTGGGCTCTAAAAGAAGCACAGGATGAAAGAGCGCAAAGCCAAGAGGGCTGAAAAATGGAACACACCCCAAAGCAGGCGAGATAAGAGGCTAAGACTGTTCGAAAGTACCATTCGAACAAAGAAATCGGAAATGGGGAGAGCCAGCAGCTGTTCTCAGTCTATGTTTAGTAAAGAGCTGTGGAATATTGTAGCTCTATACTACTAATAAGATATCCCGTGAATGGAGCAAGGATTAATCTAAAAAGATTTAAGAAGGCCTGCAATCTCTCGTCACCATATTATATATCCCAGCAACATTGCAGAAGAATAGATTAAAAATGACACATTTCTGAGCCAGTCAATGGCAGAACAGACACACCTGCCCTGCCTTTAGCAGCGTCATTTTCAGCATTAATAGGAGCAGCAACTACAGGGCATTATTGTAGCACCCTCTCTGATAGGATGAAATCAGTGACATGCCCAAAATAAGCAGAGGAGATAAAGGATGGAAGGGAGCAGTCCATAGGATACCATTCACAGTCACATTTTAAAATGCTCGCTGTGTGTCCCTGGGATGTCTAATCAAAAGCTCAATATTTGCAACATGCACAATTTAACGTTAAAATTAATGGGAAGTGATAGTTCCCCTATCAAGGGTTAGTTCTAGCACCATGACCACTTCAGTAATTTAACTTTAGTTGCTGGAAATCAATTTTTTGTTTGCTGGTCCAGAATAACCCTTTCATTATTGTTTATTTATCCAGTCAGATCTAAAAAAAATTAAAAGTGTTTTTGTGAGTTCTGAAAAGTAAAATTAGAAACAGAATGTCACAGCACTGTATTTAATGCTATCCTGGCTCCTCCTGTCACTCGTTATTATAAGACAAACAGAATGTATCCTTCCCATTCTCCTCCTACAATAAAACAGATTGCTACTTGCATTGCAGGCTGGTAATGGAACACCAAGCCTTTTACTTTGTTATGGTTGTTAAACTCGCCTGTAATCCAGGACCTACACAGTATCTTCTATGCAGCCTGACCCACCCTTGGTGACATCATCATGCTTACTGATCTCTGGTCCAATAAGATGCTTCTCACAGAGAAGGATTACACATCTACAGGGTGTAGGAGGCAATGGATGGGTCTGCCAATAAGGCTGTACCTGAGAGAGGTTTCTCTACATTAGGCATTCATTGCCATCGGCATCATCATGCTGTGACATCAAACAGAACCTTTGAAAATCGAAGGTCTATTGCAGGAAGTGCCTCTAATGACAGACCATTGTCAGCTGTAAACAACCATTTCTGAGAAACAAAATGTTTTACTTTTGTAAGAGAAAAGGGGCAGTTTCTATGCACTGAAACCACTACATTAAGATTCAGTGGTCTCTCTGACAGGGTAATAACTGAGGTTTTTTTCCATCTAAAGTAAATTATTTGAAGACATGGTTTAATAATTGGCACAGAAATCCGTAAAGAACAGGATTTGAAGCGCTCAATAACTGTCCAAGAATAGGACAACCATCACAACTACACCAGAAATACTCAGCAACTTTCAGGTGATTTGTAATGGTTTCCTTTTTTCATATTTCTGCATATTTTAAATGGTCACAGAAGTAGTCCGAATTACAAAACACGGCATAACCAGCTCAGTCATTGCAATCTTCACACAGCATACACCGACAATACCCTGCCTTGCAGAGTACACTTCCTAAAGAGTGGCACAGCATTATGGGAAATGTAGTCCACAAGCAATCCCTAATATTTTTTAAATGACTGGCCACTTAAATGCCTAGACTATAAGAACTGATAGGGACCAAAAGAGTTTGCAGGCTTTTGCACATTTTTTCTTCTTCCCCAACAATGCGTTAATTTAGTAAACCTTTATGAGATTATTGATGGTACAACACACTCCTCCGCATGTTATGAGTGGAGAGGAATGTACGTAGATTGCATTAACCAACACAGAAAGAATTTATGGCTGGAAGGTCTGGAGGCTTTGTCGAATCCCAGAATTGCACGTAAGAGACCCACACCAGATCATATCAGTCGCTTACAGGATCCAATATCTACTTCACCAAATACTCACTGCATTTACCTGAATAGGTGCGGAGGGCATGGGTTTTACCAATTCCTCTGTGCCAGGAGACTTGCGCGGTGGCTGCTTAACGGACATCAAGCTTTCTGTGGTGCTGCAGCTGCCGCCGAAAGGAGGAGCGAGCACATTGGGATGATACGATTCAACAGGAACACAAAGTCCAACAACACATGGATGGCAGAATGGGGCAAATTATTGATGAAAGAAATTTAAAAAAAAAAAACAAAAAAATAAAATAAAATAAATAAAGGAACACATAATGAAATGAAAACAAATAACGAATAAAATACAAACATAATGTATTAAACGGGACAAAAGGACGTGTAAAACAATGACAATACAAAACATACATTGTATTTCAACTAGGACAGACCTGAGGCAAAAAGCATCATCACAACAGCGACCACAGAAGCTTATTGGCACCGTTGGAGAGTGGCAAGGGGGGTTCCTGAACCGCTACCAAATGAGGATTCTGCTCCCTGGACATACATAGCAGTGCAGGATAGGCACAGCTGTTTTAAAGAAGGTACCCTGCATCCCCTTACAAATGAGTATAAGTGTACATACTAATAGTACATGGTTTAAAAACGGTCACTCGGTACCCTTAGGTCTGTTCTTTTGCTTAATAAGAGATTAAAATAGGACAGTCCGATGAATTCTACTATTTACTGCACAGTAAATATTATAATATTCTATAAATCTCCTCTCTTCACATTGTTTGCTTTATACAACACATTAAGCCCTCTGTTATATATTCACTTTAGTTGGTGTAAGCTCAAAAGCTTTCAGACTTTAAAATTAGAGGTAACCCTTTATAGGAGAGATACAGCTCACCGGTAACATATTCATATTTCAGTCTGGCTGTTTTGGTCTACCAAATTGCTTTGAATTCAGGACCAAAAGGAGTGTGTATTGCAAGAATGTGTTTTAGTACAGGTATACTGAAAATCAGAGATTAAAAAAAGTTTCACCATAACAGAAATTGGGAAAATTGGAGGCACTTAATTCTGTAACTTGGCAATTTGTCCTAAAGTTCTCATTTAAATTGGGAAAACTTCCTGGGTTTAGTGATGTTCTCCTTATCAAGGCCCCCCTGCAGGTATCCTTGCTCAGTATTCTTTTTGTTTGAAGCACAAGCGCACACACACACCAGCAAACAGTGCATATTCCAATAGAGCACACCAAGCGAGCGAGTCAGTAATTAGTGAAAGACACCGATGACAGGAAGCAGCTTTAAGAGAGCACATGAACGTTATAAGAAAGTATGACCCCAAGTTACCATGTCAAAGGCTGAAGAGGAAAGGTCTCATGCAGGAGAGGAAAGACGGTCTGAGATGCCCGCTTTCTACACAGCATGGCGGCTGGTTAGGCACTGGAGATCGGAGTTGTGACAGAACAGGTCGTACTGTTACTAAGCAATTGGCTCCAGGATCCAGTACCTGCCAAGCATCCCTGCAGAAGTTGGCATGGCAATTATAAAACGAGTATCGGTTAGGAGACTGTATCCAAACACTAAAACCGCTTCCAACAGAATAGTGCTGGCGTTCAAACAAGCGTTATGAAAGATATGCATACGTACGGTTATGAAAGAAAACCCTCAAATCACAGCAATCATGCAGTGTGGGAGAAAAATTGGACTTAAAGCCAGTGATTGCCAACCTTGGCACTGCAGAGGTTTGATAGCCATATTTCTCATGATCCCTCAACAACAGGGAAGTTGAGTGCCAATGTTGGCCATCACCATGTCTGCCAGTCCTTGTGTCAACAATCGGCTTGTCCAAGGTTTCCATTACGTGGCCAGCAACATTCATAGGCTGTTGGGGGTGGGACCCTTTTAAATTATTTATTACATCTAATTAAAAGAATCACAACAGAAACATGTAGAAGAAAAATAAGTAAAATAAAAAATATAAAAATATATGGAGTACTTTTTAGAAAGGGCAAAAAACAAACAAAACAAAAACACCTAAAATAAAACTTCCAAGTAATAGATGCTTGGATAGGCGATTAATGATGGTATAATAGCAAGGAGAGATCACCTAAAGGATTAACGCTTGCCATATAATGGCTCTTTAAAAAGAACAAAAGGATTTACCGCAATGCTTGTTTTCTATAAAATTTATTTTTACTACACTCGCATTCTCATAAAGATTGTCTAAAATAAATAAAAGTTTTTATAGTAAACCCAGACTACTGTATGTCACACAGTCAGAAAGAGCAAACAGCTATTCCTGTTTCCGGCACAAATGTATGCTGGGAGTTAAACAGCCCCACTGTCTGAACCTCAGGTTCTGATTGGCTGCCAAGATCACATACTTTGAGGGGCTCGCTCACTATTCATACGGTTTGGAATTGATGGTCGAGACATTTCTAGGTGACAGAGTCTCTTGTCAAAACCCAGACAGAACATTTTAGAAGCCAGCCTATTTCTCTCTTATAAAATACAAGTACAAGCCGAGTTTTGGACGGAGCGTATGATGGGAGTTGCAGTGTATTTGTTGCATGCAAGGCTGAGGGAAGAATCACACAAAGATCAGTACGAGGATTCAGTGGAAGTGAAGTATAAGGTTTTATGAAAGCAGCTGTAATTAATAACATTGAATACCTCCACCACATGCAAGGAAAAAAAATACACAAACCACTCTCACAGTTTCCCATACCTGGAGCACATCTTAAGATTGAGAGGCAAAACTCAAGCCAAATACACCCTCCTACATACCAGGACTCCAAAGTTTATCCTGGTTATGCCAAAACCACTAACTGCAAGAAAATATTAGTGAAGATGAAAGATTTATGGTTTATGGTCTGCCCTGACTAGCATTATGATTAATAAAACAGCAGCGATACATACTATATACACACACACACTATACCTATTAAAATAGGGGACTGCAGAGTCTTCATTTATTGAATATGAAACCCATTGCAAGCAGATCGTATTCTGTCAATAATAGTCTGTTAACGTGCTGTTGTTTTTGGTTGGGTCCTATTATAAATGATGGGACTGCTTGAGGTTTTTAATGGTTAGTCAAATTTTACAAATTAAAAAGGGAAGTTAGTGGTTGAGTAAAAAAAAAAAATAAGCAGATCGGAATGGATTGTATCGTTCAGGTAAAATTCTACTAGAATATAATATATATAGAGAGAGGTACAGAGATACCCTACATAGCCATGCAAGGATTGTAGATAAACACGTATTGAGGGATACAGCTAGATTTCACTAACCAGCTTCAGGTTAGATCTAGTAAAGTGATAAGTCAGTATTAGATGGTATTTTACCTATCCATCAGCTACATTTGGCCAATATCATTTAGTTAAAATGTTACGGTTTGTAAAGTACCACCTTGCAATAAGAAATAAAAACACAAAGTGACCCATTCTCCCTTCCCCAAAGCTCACAGAGTTAAACTATTGGACTGCTCTGCAGCGATGTGACAGACATTAAATCCATTCAGTTAACCACTGCTCGCGGAAGTTCATTTTTAGAAAGATGAAAAGTTATCCTTACCCGCTGTAGTTTTTCTTCGATCTTTTCCTCTTGCAGATAACAAGTGCAAATATGAGAAGAGCAATCAAAAGGATGCCTCCGATCACTCCACATATTATCCCAACAAGAAAGGGAACATTGGATGCTGGAAGATTCTCTGTTTAAAGACACAAAACCAAAATCGATAAGTGAAACGGACGCGGATTACATGCTGATCCAACGGCTCTTAAAACGAACGTGAAAAGCGACTAAACAATTTTTGTTTTTAATTTGGAGGGTATTTTTATTTTACGTCTAGAGGTTGAACTTAAAGCCTGTGTATAGTTCATTAAATCAAGTAAACCGACCTTTTTCAAAAGAGAGATTTCTTTGCAATAAATGATGCTCAGTGATCTCCTATTCACACTAAGAAACAACTAAAACCTTTTAGCAAACTCTGGCCCATCAACTGTTTTCAATGGGAGTGTATCAGTCAATTGCAGTCATGAAAAGAAGTGAAGGACACTGCTATAAAAGTTCTATGACACTGTCAAAGATGTACAAAACTGGCAGAGCAGGAACAGCCCACAGTACTTTTAGAGATAAATAAAAGTGCTAGTTTACATTTGACTACAGTTTTATTGGTAAATGGCTGCAATTATAAGCAACTAAACAAACAGAAAGCGCTTTCAACTGTACAGTAGGTAATCATTATACTTGGAACGGTCTCTGTACAGACAAACGTCAGGCCGAGACACAGGAAATCACTTGTAATGATGCTTAAAGAAATTAAATACTTTTATCGGTTTAACATAGGAGGGTGAGAAAAAGAGAAAAGGTGCAAAACATTTTTATTACCTCTTTCAACAACTCGAAGCTTGATTTTGTTAGGTTTGCCGCTGACGTCTGGGGGATTGAATACTGTGCACTCATATGTGCCATTGTCAATAAACTGCATATTTTTTATTTTGACTGAAACATCTCTCTTGTTGAGATCACCAGCCCAAGAGATACGACCCGTAAACTGGTCTTTACTTTTATGCTGATTTGTCCCACCTGTGTAATAAAAAATCTAGAAGAAGAAAAAAAAATTAAATTAAAAAAACAAATTCAAACTTACATAAAACATTGGACTCTCTTATGGGCTGCTTATGCACGTAAGAGTAGGACCCAGGTGAGTGTGCCAAGGACTCTCCATGCTTGCAGTGGCCAGTAACTTTAAAACCCTGGCAGGTGGTGTACAACTTGAAATGTTAAAGGGTTATTCCAGTCACTGTGACCGCTTCGGTGATTTGAGGTGGTCGTGGTGCCCGGAGTCTGTATATGCGGAGTTTCTCTAGGAGATACTGCACATATCAAGTTTAGACCTGTTGCTGCTGGAGGTGTAATGGGCTGATGTGGTTAGGATTCTTGCAATGAGATTACCAATAGGAGTAATTTAGGTTGTGAGCAGGGGAGAAAACAGATACTTTACTAATTTTGTTTCCTCATTTGCCACAAATCAGCAGTTTCTGCAGAAACCTTGACACAATCCAGAGTTTTTCAGCCTTATGTGGCCCTACATGGCCAGCATCTTTGGGCAACACATTTTTAAAAAATGGTTTGACAAATACATGGCAGGATTGCATTTATAGCCACCTAGGTTCAAAACCTCTACAATAAGTTGCAATGACGATGGTGCCATGAATGTGCCTTTAAATTGTCCAAGGTCGGTTCCTTCTTAGTTATCCGTGCTCAATGGTCTGAACACGAAGTGGTCATACAAGGTATGGCTAAGCTAGAATTCACTATTTCCATTAGCAATAAATGACCCCTTCCATTATCATGATTTAAGCCCAATCCTTAAAAACTTACCGTCACAAAGTCACCCCCTTTGGATTGAGCATCGAACTTCCATATAGCTAGTAAACTAGTGCTGGTAACTTCCGATGATTTAAAAGTACAGGGCAACCTGGCTTCTGTGCCATTTTCTATAAAGAGCTCACTTGGGCCATATACGTCTATAGCAGAAACCGGACATGCTGTCGAGAGAAAGAAAAGAAAAAAAAAAAAAAAACATTAACAAAGAAATCCATTCTACCGATATACATAAACAAAACAGACATAAAGAGCGAGTAATGTCCTCTATTGACTTCACCAGTCAGTTTCCGCATCTGTTGTGATTTCAACAATCACTACCTATATTGCCAACATTTCACCTGCAACAGACATGATTTTGGATGGATTACCATAAGCCTCTCTAATATTAACCTGTACCACACCATGGCATGGCCATTTCAGGGGGGCACCTAGTGTTAGATCGTAGCGTGTTTCTTTAAGACATTGAACTACACTATGGTTTGTGCTATATGTTGCACTCACGATATGCATAGGGCAGAGACCTTCTCTGAGAATTCTAACATCCTGCATGAGAGCATTTTTGATACCTCTGTAACAGAACGTTTGGTCAGTCGGAAGAAGCACTAGCTTTGTGCATCGCAGGAAAGTTCGGTTTGGCAGAATCATTTTTTCCTGTAACTGAACATTTTTTCTGGATGTCCAACACTTGTTCATGTGCCGGTTCGATTAAATATAGTTCCAGAAAAAAAAAAAAAAAAATTATATATATATATATATATATATATATATATATATATATATATATATATATATATATATATATATATATATATATATATATATATATATATATATATATATATATATATATATATATATATATATATATATATATATATATATATATATATATATATATATATAGATTTGTGGAAAACATTCAGATAAGCGAAACAGGGGCAGAGTACTGCAAAACATAAACACTATAAATATCATGCATATATTTCACAGTCCATTTTAACGCCATTCGGTTCACAGATCAAGTGAGAAAAAAAAAAACAATATATGGAAAATAAACAGAGGAGGAGATGTAAAAAAAAAAAATAAGGATCTACCGTTATCTATTCTAAAATTTGTTAAATATATAATCTAAAAATAGATGCATTTATTTTACTGCGCCTCAATTTTCCCCTCTGTTTCTCACTTGATCTGTGAATCAAACATTTAGTGACTGTCCCCTCACCATCATTCATCTCTTATAGGAGAAACGCCGAATATTGAATCAAACAAACATGGGATAATCACGTGCTCGGTTATATGTCCGTTTGGAGATATGGACTTCGGTTAAACAACCAAATGAGTTCAATGAAGACAGAATACGAGAACAAATGCACCAATTGTGGGGCCTATGTTTGAGAGCAACATATAGCAAGATGGGTTCTTTAAGATACTGAACTCAATTATTGTTTATTCTAGGTTACCTTTTAGATATGCTGTAAAACCCCAAAGCAGGTGAAGATACTGCTCTAAAGAGCTTACAATCTAAATACTTACACGATTATTCTAAAGTGAGAATGCAAGGTGAATTTCAAATTTAAAGGAACACTATAGTCACCGGAACCACTACAGCTCAACGTGGTGGTTCTGGTGCCTATAGCATGTCCCCACAGTCTTTGCACTGTAAACACTGCCTCTTCAGAGAAAAGGCAGTGTTTTACATTGCTGCCTAGTAACACTCAGAGGGCCACTAGAGGTGCTTCCTAGCCCAGTGCGGCACAGTGTGCAGCACTGGCATTCCGCTTCGACACACTCTGCATGGAGGCGCTGAATGCTCCCCATAGAGATGCACTGATTAAATGCATCTTTAGGAGTATATGCTGATTGGCGTAGTGTGGCATTTTGCCACGCATGAGCAATAGCCTATCAATCCTTTACTATGGGAAAGCATTGTATTGGCTGATCTTAGCCTAGAAGGCTAGCCAGCTGCATGGGAACCGTGTGGCTCAAGAAATTTTTTTTAAAAAAAGGAGAGTTATTATAATTTTTTTTTTTTTTTTATAAACGGGGGCAAGAGGAGGCGGGCGAGGGAGGCACCATAGATGGGTTTTTATTACTGTAGTGTCAGGAACACAGGTTTGTATTCCTGACACTATAATGCTCCTTTAAGTTTGAAACTCACTTTGAATAACATCGCTGGCTTTTTACAACCTTCCAATTTCCTGACAGGGAATCCCAAGACTATTTCAGCAGCTCTGCATGTATCAGGCATGTCCCATGTACTGTTCAATATAACGAATGTGAAAGATGCAGGAATACCCCCAAACAGCTAGTTAATATTTGCCCACCTAAGGTTTAATGTTTGGAAGTGCTGGCTTTAAATGCAGAGCGTAAAGCGCAATCAATATATCTCCATAACTGCAGTCATCTTTTCCGTTTCAGAGCACGTTCTGTCAACACCATATATCGCTGTTTAGTAAATACCCTTCGCAGACATACTTGTCCTGGATATTGCACTGAATTTTCTAACCAGCTGCTTCCTGACAGGCGGCTTTCCAGCTAAAATCACACTGGAGGAAGCCATATCTGATCAGGAGGATATCTCCAGGACACAACAAAACAAAACTTCCTTTTTTTTTTTTTTTTAAATGTCTATAGAATTTGATAGTTACTGTTTACAGGATGGTAGAGTGTTACCAATGCTTGCTGGAAGAACTATCCGTGTTACAATGAATGTTAAACATTACTGAAAAAGAAAGGGATCTGATCAACACAGAACTACAAGAGACTCCGGGTCAGAAAAATGACTCCACCTGTAAAAACTGATACACCTGCACCTGGAGTCCATTCTGTCACATTCCTATGACACAAGCTATGTTGGCACGACAGGACAGAGGAGCAAGATTAACGGGTTACTCCAAGCACCAGGACAACTTCAGTGATTTGTTGCTGTTATAGTGCCTGCAGTTTGTATGCGCAGTGTTTCACCACGACAATAATAAGAATCTCGGCTGACCAATGTCAATCCGTTGGCTGAGAGTGGCCAATGGAAGCAGAAGCCAGATGCGCTCACCAGCTGTAGAGGTCTGTCAGCGCACAGTGGTAAGAGTTAGAAACGGAACATGTAGGACTTGCAGCTGGAAAGGGGAAGCAGACAGCTCGGGACCATAAAAAAAAAATAAAAAAAATATCTTCATGGAAAAGTTTAGACACAAGCAGCAAGTTTATACTATCTGAAAAAAAGAAACCTTCCACAAATTCCTTTCCACGTAACGCTGATTAACAGCCTTGCTACATTTACACTATGTACAGAGTTTCGCAATTACAGACGTAGAACATGGTTTGTCATTTTTCAAATGTTTTGAATTTCTGTCGTCCTTCAGCCATACATGAGCCTAAACCAAGGCTGACCATTTAGCAGGGGTCGGATATATGGTTAGCAGGGGATGATGGGGCTTGTTGTTCTGTAATAAAGTTATAGTAATAACCTACCCCTGCCTTAGATCATGTCTTTTAGCAGGCAAAACATCCCGTTTAGGTAAATCTTACATTGATGTTCTATTGTCCAGGGTTGGTGTTATTTTTCACGTCATCGTTTGTTTTAATAGAAATCTTATGAAACCTCAATGTTTTCTTCTTGGTTAATCTGTAAATGAACTGTAACCCAATCATCAACTGCCCTTAAAAATTAACCCGTTATGCAACTACTTTGGGCATTAAGATAAATAGGTTGTACGATGGCTACTTGTATTTTTTGATCGCACATCCTGCTTACACTTATCAAACTTGGATTTCAAGGAGGTCTTGCAGAGGAGAAAAAAAAAGTAAATTCACCTTCTTCCTCTTAATTCAACAGCATGTTGCCCACACGTACATTGACTCACACAGGCCTACCTGCTAGGACACTAAACTCAATGCAGGAGGAGGCAATGGGGCTGGTAATAAGGACTCTGCCGTCCGGGTGACTTTCATTGTAAAAAAATATGACAGTATAGCTTAAAAAACAGAAAATTAAAAAGGTCCTCATTGCTGTAGGATTTCCCAGTATCTCACACACACACTGATCCAGTGCTCAGCAAATGAATTCAATGACAAGAGGAGAGACTGTGCCAGCAGCAAGCATGAACGTGCAGATAATGCAACCATTATACTGGGAGTTTAGGATTAACACGAAGTAAGCCTATTCGACTAGAAGCCAGCTACTAAGGAAAGGTGCTAGGAGATAGAAAGCATTTCATTCTCTCAGAAACCCTAAAAAAAATGTAATATTATGGGCATGATAAGCAGATTGCATTCTGATTCAGATATCCCTCTCTCCCAAAAAGGAAGAGATCATGAGAGAAAGATAACATGGCTTTAAAACATGCGCAATACGTATTAACAGCAGCTGTTGGCTCTGCGTACGCAGAGAAAAGCCGCCCCTGCAAACTCCGTCTGCATAATTCATTATTGTGCTTTTATTAAATACTATCAATCATACTACCCATCCAGGCATAGTATAATGCATGAGCTCAATGTCAGACTACTTCCATTTAAACTCACAGCACACATGCAGTGCCAATACACTGAAAGCCCCCTTCCTACCGCAGCCAGTGAAGAAGTGGTTGTGGTGTTTAGTTCTCTGTAACAGTCTAGCAGTTATAGAGATAATGCCCATGTAGACGTTATAGCTTTTGTGAAAAGTACCAGCCATATGACCTGCAATCCTGGTCATCAATAACTGGGTGTCATTTTCCTGGTGGCTCACAGAAAGCCTTTTAATGCCATACAAAATTTACAGCACTTGCCTTACAGAAAAAACTAAAGTTACAGTCCAGACAGAAACTCGAGTGTCTGCATACAAAAACACAGTATGAACACTCCAATCACCTGCCATTGTGTTACTTCAGGGCAATAGTACACACAATGATTCCCAAACCAGGAAAAATACAATGAAATACCAGGAAACAAACACCTCCTGTGTTCAAAACAGACCTCAGTAGAGAAAAGGATGTTAGAATGCCAAAGCATAAACCTCAAATCGCTCATTCTACATGAGAGACACCCTACGCAGACAGGAAACCACACAACAGACAATGACCCTTCAACCAACAAACTTGCAGTTTACAAGTGTACGTACGCATACTTCCTACTAACAATATGTGTTTAGTTTCATTTATTTACGCCTGTGGGTACATTTTTTGCAGACGTGTGGAAAGACTCTACACTCACCCTACCTGATGAGCAACTGGGAGTGTGGCTGAACTACATATCCCAAAATCCTGCAAACTCTTTCCTGCTGTTGTTAGGGACTACCTCTTTTTACGTGCCTGTGCAGGAACTTTATACGAATTGCTTGCTCTTTCGGAATATTTAGTAAACTTATCTACATTGGGGAATCACAGTAGTTGTAGTTCAGCAACACCTGGGGGTGCTGAAGATTGAGACACCAGACCCATATAAGGAGGAGAAGCCAACCTTCAGCACTCCAGATGTTGTGGACTACACGCACTGAAAGGGGAGCGTCCCTTTAAAGTTTAAATGCGCTATAGCACAGATGTCCTAAAAGGTAAGTCTCCAGATGTCTCAAAACTACAACTCACATGATGCTTTGCCAATTAGAGAATAACTGGGGATCTCCCTTATAAACACTGCTGTCCTATAAGCCACATCAGGGGAAGGCTAGCTTCAGCACTCCAGATGTTGCAGACTACAATTCCCATAATGCTCTCACAGCCCAAAAAACACACAGGCAAAGCACCACGGGGGATGTAGTCCACAACATCTGTAATATTGAAGCTTGCTTGCCCCTGGACTCCATCCATCTAACAGGTCGTACAAACCCCCTGACTCCCAGTCAGGCTGTGGGTGATGGGAGTTAGAGGGATGGCAGTCCTGCCAGCCAGGCTAAAGGGTGATGGGAGTTAGAGGGATGGCAGTCCTGCCAGTCAGGCTAAAGGGTGATGGGAGTTAGAGGGATGGCAGTCCTGCCAGTCAGGCTAAAGGGTGATGGGAGTTAGAGGGATGGCAGTCCTGCCAGTCAGGCTAAAGGGTGATGGGAGTTAGAGGGATGGCAGTCCTGCCAGTCAGGCTAAAGGGTGATGGGAGTTAGAGGGATGGCAGTCCTGCCAGTCAGGCTAAAGGGTGATGGGAGTTAGCGGGATGGCAGTCCTGCCAGTCAGGCTAAAGGGTGATGGGAGTTAGCGGGATGGCAGTCCTGCCAGTCAGGCTAAAGGGTGATGGGAGTTAGAGGGATGGCAGTCCTGCCAGTCAGGCTAAAGGGTGATGGGAGTTAGAGGGATGGCAGTCCTGCCAGTCAGGCTAAAGGGTGATGGGAGTTAGAGGGATGGCAGTCCTGCCAGCCAGGCTAAAGGGTGATGGGAGTTAGGGTGATGGGAGTTAGAGGGATGGCAGTCCTGCCAGCCAGGCTAAAGGGTGATGGGAGTTAGAGGGATGGCAGTCCTGCCAGCCAGGCTAAAGGGTGATGGGAGTTAGCGGGATGGCAGTCCTGCCAGTCAGGCTAAAGGGTGATGGGAGTTAGAGGGATGGCAGTCCTGCCAGTCAGGCTAAAGGGTGATGGGAGTTAGAGGGATGGCAGTCCTGCCAGCCAGGCTAAAGGGTGATGGGAGTTAGGGTGATGGGAGTTAGAGGGATGGCAGTCCTGCCAGTCAGGCTAAAGGGTGATGGGAGTTAGAGGGATGGCAGTCCTGCCAGCCAGGCTAAAGGGTGATGGGAGTTAGGGTGATGGGAGTTAGAGGGATGGCAGTCCTGCCAGCCAGGCTAAAGGGTGATGGGAGTTAGCGGGATGGCAGTCCTGCCAGTCAGGCTAAAGGGTGATGGGAGTTAGAGGGATGGCAGTCCTGCCAGCCAGGCTAAAGGGTGATGGGAGTTAGAGGTATGGCAGTCCTGCCAGTCAGGCTAAAGGGTGATGGGAGTTAGCGGGATGGCAGTCCTGCCAGTCAGGCTAAAGGGTAATGGGAGTTAGAGGGATGGCAGTCCTGCCAGCCAGGCTGAGGGTGATGGGAGTTAGAGGGATGGCAGTCCTGCCAGCCAGCCAGCCAGGCTGAGGGTGATGGGAGTTATCCAGCCCGCCCTGGGTGAGCTCAGTGTGGACCAGCCCGCCCTGGGTACTTACACATACACAGCACCGACACCACCAAGACCAGCCACCGCCAGTCGCACCGGGGACCCACCGCCCGCAGCTCAGCCATCCTCACCGTGCGACTACCGTAAAGCACTGCCGAAACCCCACCCACACCGCGTCGCAAAGTGCCCCGCTCCGCTTCTCTGACTCAGCCACAGCGCCCTCCTACCACCTCATTGGTCAGCGAGCGAGCCACGCCCCCGCCAGACGCGTCGATCGGAGAAAGCCACGCCTACTATTGGCACAGCCAAGCAGCCAGCCCTTTGTTCGAGCTCGCAGCGAGCTCATTGGTTCGGAGGATTGTCTGTCACACCTGTGCCGCCACCTCATTTGTTACCTGAGAGGTAGAGCTCAACACTCATTGGCTAAGATCTCTCGGCCAATGGGAGCGTGTGTATAGCTCCTTGTATGGCATATAGTGTGCCTGGCTGGATATGTTGGCTCGTTGGTCTAGGGGTATGATTCTCGCTTAGGGTGCGAGAGGTCCCGGGTTCAAATCCCGGACGAGCCCAGTTTTTAATTAAATTATTTCAAAATAATATTGGTATTAATAACATTCCCAATATCTGTATCTGTATTAGTAGACACAATATTTATTTGATCTCTTTCCTACTTTAAAAGGAATCCAGGCTGAGCTAAAATCTTTTTCCAATTGCACTATAATGTTAAATTATAGAAAGGACTCATAATAAAATCAGATTTTTAACAATTTAATGAAAAAGTTATAAAACACACCCTACTGTATAATATATGTATACAAATATCAATGCCTCCCTATGACATCACAGGATGACCTCACAACCCACTTACAGGAGTCCAGCATGGGGTACAGGTTATGTGTGTGTTGGAATTAATATTACATTTTGTATGTAACGGTATGTTACAACGCTAACCAACAATGCGCGCGGTGCTTGGTTGCAAAAAGTGAAAGGATACCACTAGTTGCATGCATAGAAACACTTTAGACCCCCTTGAAATAATATTAAAGAGACACCGAACAACATAAAAACTAAGTAATATACTTTGACAGCTATGATAAAAAAAAACACACACAAAGAGCAAAAATGTGCAAAACTATTACATAAATCTTTCCTCACGTACAGTCTACACGTTGTCCTTAAAGATGAGTAAAAGCAAATTAGTGTAGATAGGTCAAAACACTTAAATAAACCTTGATGGACTGCTTGTTAAAATCACTCACATATACTAGAGCCACTTGCTCCCAGCTCTGAGTTAAACTACGCTATGCCAAGTAAGCGAACTGGCTCTATTATATGTGAGTGATTTCAATAATTGTTTTTTTTTTATCAAGTCTAACGTTTCGCTTGCGCTGTGTTTATTGGGAACTTGTCTCTGGTCTCTGTCTCTGGTGTTCCTAGAAGCGGGGTACCAGACGCAGAATCTGGAATTGTAAAATGTACGATGGAGTGACTGTGCATGTCAACCATGTTTCCTTATCTATGACATCATGTGCTGACCTCACAATCCACTTGCTGCGGGCAAGCTGTTTATGTGTCTCAGGGGCAGAGCAGTCATGGCATTTCAGACAGAATGGCAGATAGATGTACAGATAGATCGAGGAAGGAATAGGAGTAGCTGCCTGTATGTGATAATATTAAGTTCATTGAGAGGTAATTTTCCTTCTGTGTTTTATCTGCCCTGTGTTATTTTAAAAAGTGTGCGTCATTCAGTACTAAGCTTCTGTTTTTTACAGTTTTTTATTTAGCTAGTAACTTACTAACTATTTGGCAATATGTTTCACTTCCCAGAGAACTGCAGTGACATTCGCCCCAAGAGCTCTCTGAGTCACAAGGTCACTCACTGCTTACTCACTGATTATGTCCACACGCTTTACATTAAGTGTTCACCCACTTAGCAAACACTCTAACCACAGATAAACCTTGTACTCGGTGCTCATACATTCACATTTACAAAATAATAACAAATAAATATAAAACATTCTGCTCCATTGTATAAAAACGGGTCTTCATAAACAAGCACTATAGAGTAAGAATATTCTAAGTAATAGAATACACACTCCATTTGCTGTGGACTA
Organism: Pelobates fuscus; assembly: GCF_036172605.1. NCBI lineage: Eukaryota > Metazoa > Chordata > Amphibia > Anura > Pelobatidae > Pelobates > Pelobates fuscus. Next base: position 21,540,592 of record NC_086317.1, read on the forward strand.
CATCTCCCAGAGTGCTCTTACATTCAAAAATCTGGCAAAGCATCATGGGTGATGTAGTCCTTAACATCTAGAATGTTTAAGTTTGCCTAGCCCTGGTCTAAACCTGGTACTCTAGGCCGCAAGCACAAAGTACTAGAATACTATTACTCAGGAACCGGCCGCATTTTCAGACAGCTCCGTGCGGCCCGCTCTATTAACTTGCCCGGAGCCATAATCCCCGCACTCGCCGGACCCCTAATCCGGCTCACAGCTCACTGACGGTATGGGGAAGAAAAGCAAGAAGCAGAGAGCAGATCCGGGCACGGGATCAGGAGATATAGGGGCATTTCTCCGAGCTGCATCGCGGCCTGCAGACTCCAAGATGGCGCCCGAGATCTATGCCTCACAATCCTCGGACGAGGATAGCTACCTTGCAGAGCCTGCATTGCTGACCCGCGCACCACAACTGCCACAGAGACCCATGAACATGGGGGACGCTGCTCCAGCCACCAAGGCTGATATCAAAGCACTGGTGAAGGACATTCATGCCATGTTCCAAGCGGACATGGCGCTGGTAAGGGCAGAAATAGCCACACTCACCAATAAAGTGGCAAACCTGGAGGTGGGCCTGGGGGACACTAAGCTAGCGCAAAGTGCCACGGACGCGGCGCTGAGCTTACTCCGCAAGCAATATGCGGACCAACAAGCCCAAATGGCTGGAATGGAGGACCGGTACAAAGCTAGAAACCTGCGGGTCCGCGGAGTGCCGGAGACACTCACCAGCACGGAATTGCCGCACTTTTGCCGACGGCTTATAGCCACATTGCTTACACCACGACAAGCAAAGTTGATAACAATAGACTCTTGTTTCAGACTCACCAGGGCGGCCTCCACACCGCGCGAAGGAACCGGTGACGTACTGATTACATTTATACGGGACTCTGACAGGGGCATGATTATGGGGGCTATAAGAGGCTCCCCCACGTTTGGAGTTTGAAGGGGCACAACTGACGTTCTATAAAGACTTTTCCAGGCACACCATGATGTGGAGGAAGTCCTTTCGCCAGGTCACCCAGCTACTTCGGGACCAAGCTATCCCCTACAAATGGGGCCCACGACGACTACAAGCAGAAAAGGCGGGCGAAACATATAAGCTATCGCACGCATCTGATATACCAGCCTTCCTGCAGGCACTCAGCCTTCCAGCGCTAACAACACAGCAACAGACCCGTCCAACATGGACTGTAGCGGAGATCACCCCTTTCGTGCCTAGAAAAGAGGCTCCGAAATCCACAGCCCTACCAACCTGAAGCAGCAGCAAAGCTGGGCCCACACGCCCTTTACCTGTTGCACATAACAAGAGACATACCTGACTAGTTCCACATTTGTAATTTCCAAAACTGTTGCTGTTGGTTTATGTTTTTATTTATGTTATTTGTTTTTTTTTTGTTTTTTTTGGCTCTGTAAGCCTTCGAATACTATGTATTAAGCCACTGGCACCCTCCCCCCCCCACTACACCCAGCTTGAAACTTATCGCTCACTACCTGCCGCACTCTCTGCTAACAACTTAGTCCACCACACCCAGCTACGACATACACACCTACCTCAGCTCACCTAACTAAGGTCACACGCTCAACACACTCACATATTGAGGTGCCTTAATCCCGCCTACAAGACATACCCCGACACTAAGCGAGCAGGCGCGTAAAGCTACACAAAGCCTTTCATACACTGTATGTAAAAAAAAAAAGAAAAGAGGCCGACAATTTTCGGAGATGATGTATACTGAACTGTGATAACCCATCCTGTATGACTTTTTATTGTCTCCCTTTTCTATTCTGTACACGTAAATTGTATGCCTCAATAAAAGAAAGATTGGAAAAAAAAAAGGAATACTATGACTCAGTTCCTTGTGTCTTATATAGTTGTGCTTCCATCTTTAATTGAAAATTAACTTGGGATATCACCTTTTCTAAGAGGAAGGGTGCAGCATTTTTACAATTTCGTACAATATTTATCTTGACTGCTACCATAAAATGAACACATATATATGCTTCCTTCTTTTGTAATGTTTTAATATTTAAGTGCAATATAGCATTCTCCGGGGACTTAGGGATAGGTTTATTTATTAATTTCTCTAATATCTCAAAGGTCTAAGTCCACAATCCCATCACTATCTCGCACTCTCATCATATATGCACAAACGAGCCAAGCCTCCTATTACATCTCCAGCATATTGGGCAACTCGAGTTGAACATTTTAGCCAATCTAGTTGGTAGAAGATACCATCTGTTCATTACTTTAAATATAGTTTCTAGCAAGTTCAAGCAGTGAATACATTTGCATGCACTACTAGGCAATACTGCACCCCACTCCTCCTTGTTAATATTTATTATTTGTCATAATAGCTAAGGGGGCTTCTAGTTTTAATAATCCACTAGTAGCTAAAGAAACTACTTTATGTACCTGTCGTTTTTAAGTAATGAAAATACCGTCTTAGTACCTTCATGGGAGTCCCGTATAATATTTTACTTTAAATCATTTTTAACCCTCAAGTAAGTGAAAAGTTCCTTGTTTGGGGGGCGGGGCCCGACTGGCAAACTAACAAGACACACTCAGCAAGAGCTCCTGCTGTCTGGACTCGAATTCTGTTGACATCTTGGGGTACAGCGACGAGAGCTGCCCACTACACAACCCACTGGACTGGGGAAGTAAGCACGAACCTGCTGACACCTCACTCGACAACCGGCATGACCGGGAACCGCAGCTGCAGAATGAGGCCTACCGGAGGAGATGGGGGGGAAGGGCGGCCGCCTTCCTACTCAAGGCTGAACGTCTCAGGCGACTGCAAACCCCCCCCCCATGGACCGGCGGGGGTTATCCCGGTCCTCGTCAGACGGAGTGCCCCAAACACCACACTACATGACGGGCCCTGCAACTGCACTGAGCAATGTGGCACTGAGGGCCTCCAAGATGGCGGATTTACACGCGGCAAAGCGAAGCGGGCGGCAACAGCAAACTGCTACAGCACATACCTGTGGACATAAAGGGGACCCCCTGGAAGCAATCTTCGACCGCTTTTGGGCCAAGCTGATGGCGAGCTTACAGCCAGTGGCACCTCGCCGCGCACTACCCAAGCGGGATGAGACCGAAGGTGAAAGGAGGTTTGGAAGTCCTCTTCAGGGCACCACTAAGACCCACGCTACTGAATCCCACATTACATGCCTTCCCGGGCAGAGAGCAACAGGGCACAAAACCCGAAGAAGCCGGCCACACGGGCGGAGAGCAGCAAAACGACGACCCAGCTCGACTACCAAGACTCCCCGCACCATCCCGAAAGGGACGACCCTGGACCAAGACGGTTCCCAGGCTCGTGGCAGGAGGGCACCAGCTCTCACAAGGCTCTGGGGCAGGAGAGGAGACCCGACATCAAGACACCATGCGTCTCCACAGCTGGGGTGGAATCCCGGCGTACGGCCTAAGCCTGGTGGTCACCAAGTACACGGCAGGGAAGTAACAACTCAAGTGCAATCTAAGGGCTGGAGCATCACTACACACCTCACCGGCGTTATGGTACTTTGAATCTGTATCTTTCTCCGGCATTTACTGTTTTTTTGTATTGCCGCAACGTTAATGGCATATAATGTGTTAATCAAGGCTTTTTATTTATATGTGTGCATTAGAAAATAATATAGACAGAGGCCGTAATACAGGTAATATTTTCATTTCCACTGCTATTAAAAAATTATGAGTTTGCCGTTGTGTGTAAATTGTCCCTTTCCAGTGAAATATTGGTCAACCACAAGCTGTTAAGGCAGAATTCCGAGTGGGCGTAATGAGATGAAAGATTCCTGACTTTGTAGAAATCTCCTGATGCCCTGCAGTAATAGTCTTTGATAAAATGCCTGGGATAACACTGACTGAATAACAGGATTAACCTGTTATACAAGGTGTGAAATAGGCAGAGCTTTTAGGATAATCTGAAAGAGATACTCAGCATTCAGATGGTAATTTAATCTGGGAGAGTTACCATATATACATGTACAAACAACCCTATCCAATCATAGCTTGTAACAGCCAGTCCCATCCTAATATAACCCCTCACAGACAATCCCATCCTAATATATACTCTCACAGCAAATCCCACTCTAACTTAACCTTTCACAGCCAATCCCACCCTAATATAAACTCTCACAGCCAATCCCACCCTAATATAACCCCTCACAGCCAATCCCATCATAATAAAACCTCTCACAGCCAATCCCACCCTAATATAACCTCTCACAGCCAATCCCATCTTAATATAACCCCTCACAGCTAATCCCATCCTAATATAACCTCTCACAGCCAATCCCATCCTAATATAATCTCTGAAAGCCAATCCCATCCAAACGTAACCTCTCTCAGCCAATCCCATCTAAACGTAACCTCTCACAGCCAATCCCATCCTAATATAACGCCTCACAGACAATCCCATCCTAATATAACCACTTACAGCCAATCCCACCCTAATATGACCTCTCACAGCCAATCCCATCCTGATATAACCTCTCACAGCCAATCCTATCCTAATATAACCCCTCACAACCAATCCCACCCTAATATAACCCCTCACAACCAATCCCACCCTAATATAACCCCTCACAGCCAATCCCATCATAATATAACCTCTCACAGCCAATCCCACCCTAATATAACCTCTCACAGCCAATCCCATCTTAATATAACCCCTCACAGCCAATCCCATCCTAATATAACCTCTCACAGCCAATCCCATCCTAATATAACCTCTGACAGCCAATCCCATCCAAACGTAACCTCTCTCAGCCAATCCCATCTAAACGTAACCTCTCACAGCCAATCCCATCCTAATATAACGCCTCACAGACAATCCCATCCTAATATAACCCCTCACAGATAATCCCAACCTTAATATAACCCCTCATAGCCAATCTCATCCCAATATAACCGCTTACAGCCAATCCCACCCTAATATGACCTCTCACAGACAATCTTATCCTACTATAACCTCTCACAGCCAATCCCATCCTGATATAACCTCTCACAGCCAATCCTATCCTAATATAACCTCTCACAGCCAATCCCACCCTAATATAACCTCTCACAGACAATCCTATCCTAATATAACCTCTCATAGCCAGTCCCACCCTAATATAACCCCTCACAGCCAATCCTATCCTAATATAACCTCTCACAACCAATCCCACCCTAATATAACCCCTCACAACCAACCCCACCCTAATATAACCTCTCACAGCCAATCCCACCCTAATATATCCCCTCACAGCCAATCCCATCCTAATATAACCTCTCACAGCCAATCCCACCCTAATATAACCCCTCACAGCCAATCCCATCCTAATATAACCTCTCACAGCCAATCCCACTCTAACATAACCTTTCACAGCCAATCCCACCCTAATATAAACTCTCACAGCCAATCCCACCCTAATATAGAACCCCTCACAGCCAATCCCATCATAATATAACCTCTCACAGCCAATCCCACCCTAATATAACCTCTCACAGCCAATCCCATTTTAATATAACCCCTCACAGCCAATCCCATCCTAATATAACATCTCACAGCCAATCCCACCCTAATATATCCCCTCACAGCCAATCCCATCCTAATATAACCTCTCACAGCCAATCCCACCCTAATATAACCTCTCACAGCCAATCCTATCCTAATATAACCCCTCACAACCAATCCCACCCTAATATAACCCCTCACAACCAATCCCACCCTAATATAACCCCTCACAGCCAATCCCATCATAATATAACCTCTCACAGCCAATCCCACCCTAATATAACCTCTCACAGCCAATCCCATCTTAATATAACCCCTCACAGCCAATCCCATCCTAATATAACCTCTCACAGCCAATCCCATCCTAATATAACCTCTGACAGCCAATCCCATCCAAACGTAACCTCTCTCAGCCAATCCCATCTAAACGTAACCTCTCACAGCCAATCCCATCCTAATATAACGCCTCACAGACAATCCCATCCTAATATAACCCCTCACAGACAATCCCAACCTTAATATAACCCCTCATAGCCAATCTCATCCCAATATAACCGCTTACAGCCAATCCCACCCTAATATGACCTCTCACAGACAATCCTATCCTACTATAACCTCTCACAGCCAATCCCATCCTGATATAACCTCTCACAGCCAATCCTATCCTAATATAACCTCTCACAGCCAATCCCACCCTAATATAACCTCTCACAGACAATCCTATCCTAATATAACCTCTCACAGCCAGTCCCACCCTAATATAACCCCTCACAGCCAATCCTATCCTAATATAACCTCTCACAGCCAATCCCATCCTAATATAACCTCTCACAGCCAATCCCACCCTAATATAACCTCTCACAGACAATCCCATCCTAATATAACCTCTCACAGCCAATCCCACCCTAATATAACCCCTCACAGCCAATCCCATCCTAATATAACCTCTCACAGCCAATCCCACTCTAACATAACCTTTCACAGCCAATCCCATCCAAACGTAACCTCTCTCAGCCAATCCCATCTAAACGTAACCTCTCACAGCCAATCCCATCCTAATATAACGCCTCACAGACAATCCCATCCTAATATAACCCCTCACAGACAATCCCAACGTTAATATAACCCCTCATAGCCTATCTCATCCCAATATAACCGCTTACAGCCAATACCACCCTAATATGACCTCTCACAGACAATCCTATCCTACTATAACCTCTCACAGCCAATCCCATCCTGATATAACCTCTCACAGCCAATCCTATCCTAATATAACCTCTCACAGCCAATCCCACCCTAATATAACCTCTCACAGACAATCCTATCCTAATATAACCTCTCACAGCCAGTCCCACCCTAATATAACCCCTCACAGCCAATCCTATCCTAATATAACCTCTCACAGCCAATCCCACCCTAATATAACCCCTCACAACCAACCCCACCCTAATATAACCCCTCACAGACAATCCCAACCTTAATATAACCCCTCATAGCCAATCACATCCCAATATAACCGCTTACAGCCAATCCCACCCTAATATAACCTCTCACAGCCAATCCCATCCTGATATAACCTCTCACAGCCAATCCTATCCTAATATAACCTCTCACAGCCAATCCCACCCTAATATAACCTCTCACAGACAATCCTATCCTAATATAACCTCTCACAGCCAATCCCACCCTAATATAACCCCTCACAGCCAATCCTATCCTAATATAACCTCTCACAGCCAATCCCATCCTAATATAACCTCTCACAGCCAATCCCATCCTGATATAACCTCTCACAGCCAATCCCACCCTAATATAACCTCTCACAGACAATCCCATCCTAATATAACCTCTCACAGCCAATCCCACCCTAATATAACCCCTCACAGCCAATCCCATCCTAATATAACCTCTCACAGCCAATCCCACTCTAACATAACCTTTCACAGCCAATCCCATCCAAACGTAACCTCTCTCAGCCAATCCTATCTAAACGTAACCTCTCACAGCCAATCCCATCCTAATATAACGCCTCACAGACAATCCCATCCTAATATAACCCCTCACAGACAATCCCAATGTTAATATAACCCCTCATAGCCTATCTCATCCCAATATAACCGCTTACAGCCAATCCCACCCTAATATGACCTCTCACAGACAATACTATCCTACTATAACCTCTCACAGCTAATCCCATCCTGATATAACCTCTCACAGCCAATCCTATCCTAATATAACCTCTCACAGCCAATCCCACCCTAATATAACCTCTCACAGACAATCCTATCCTAATATAACCTCTCACAGCCAGTCCCACCCTAATATAACCCCTCACAGCCAATCCTATCCTAATATAACCTCTCACAGCCAATCCCACCCTAATATAACCCCTCACAACCAACCCCACCCTAATATAACCTCTCAAAGCCAATCCCACCCAAATATATCCCCTCACAGCCAATCCCATCCTAATATAACCTCTCACAGCCAATCCCACCCTAATATAACCCCTCACAGCCAATCCCATCCTAATATAACCTCTCACAGCCAATCCCACTCTAACATAACCTTTCACAGCCAATCCCACCCTAATATAAACTCTCAAAGCCAATCCCATTTTAATATAACCCCTCACAGCCAATCCCATCCTAATATAACCTCTCACAGCCAATCCCATCCTAATATAACCTCTGACAGCCAATCCCATCCAAACGTAACCTCTCTCAGCCAATCCCATCTAAACGTAACCTTTTACAGCCAATCCCATCCTAATATAACCTCTCACAGCCAATCCCACCCTAATATAACCCCTCACAACCAACCCCACCCTAATATAACCTCTCAAAGCCAATCCCACCCTAATATATCCCCTCACAGCCAATCCCATCCTAATATAACCTCTCACAGCCAATCCCACCCTAATATAACCCCTCACAGCCAATCCCATCCTAATATAACCTCTCACAGCCAATCCCACTCTAACATAACCTTTCACAGCCAATCCCACCCTAATATAAACTCTCACAGCCAATCCCACCCTAATATAACCCCTCACAGCCAATCCCATCATAATATAACCTCTCACAGCCAATCCCACCCTAATATAACCTCTCACAGCCAATCCCATTTTAATATAACCCCTCACAGCCAATCCCATCCTAATATAACCTCTCACAGCCAATCCCATCCTAATATAACCTCTGACAGCCAATCCCATCCAAACGTAACCTCTCTCAGCCAATCCCATCTAAACGTAACCTTTTACAGCCAATCCCATCCTAATATAACCCCTCACAGACAATCCCAACCTTAATATAACCCCTCATAGCCAATCTCATCCTAATATAACCGCTTACAGCCAATCCCACCCTAATATAACCTCTCACAGACAATCCTATCCTACTATAACCTCTCACAGCCAATCCCATCCTGATATAACCTCTCACAGCCAATCCTATCCTAATATAACCTCTCACAGACAGTCCCACCCTAATATAACCCCTCACAGCCAATCCTATCCTAATATAACCTCTCACAGCCAGTCCTGACTAAACACAACATTCTTCAGTAATTCCATTCAAACACATTGTGCTCCATCTATCTCCATCCAAACTAAATCCACCCGTTTCCTTCTCGAGATGCTACTTAGGAGCTTTTTCATGCCCTTGGAATTGCCACACTGACTACAGTAATTCTCTACTAATTAGTCTCCCCAAAAAAACGTGCCGCCTCCTACAGTCAAATCAAAATATTAACACTAACCTACAAAGCTCTCAGCTACTCTGTGCCCATTACATGTATCCACTGATTAATAAATACACTCCCTCTCGCTCGCTCCGCTATGCTGGATGTCGTCTCCTCTCCGCTGCTAACTCTGGCCTACAGTCTTTCTTGTGGATGAAGTGTCATCTCTTCAGGCTAGCCGATGGTCTCCCTGGGTTATTGTCATTAAATATTTCTCTTGCTTTCTCTGAACATAAGTAATGGTTCCACACTCTACTCTCACCTTCCAATTCTACCGCTTTCCAAAACTCTCGGGGGGAGGACTGAATGGAAATAGGGAGGAGTACACTATAATTTAGGAATACAGTTTGTATCACTAACTCTATAGTGTTCCTTTAATCTTATTTTCTGTGTTTTATACTGCATAGGTTTTAGACAAATAAATTGGAGTTGGATATGAAATATATGACTTTTCTCAGCAGAATTAAATACATCTAAATGCAGGCAATGTGTAACATTTGAAATCTGTCCTAGAAATTGATTTAAATTATTATTATCTATTTATTTATTAATCTCATGGTCATGGAACTTCTAATTTAAAATAGTCATTTTGCCATTGAGTATAGGGCTAGCCTAGGTAGAATGTCCTTTAAGAAAGGCCCTTTTCGTTGGTGTCATGAAATGTCCCTTTGTGTTGAAAAAACAAGGGGATGTTTGTTTCAATTCATTGGAATTCTAAACTTTCCACCACGTTGTAAAATTATGATATTATTAATGTAAGAATGTTTTAACAAACGTGCTTTATTTTTATTAGCCGTCTTCAAAGGATATGTTATGGATGTTTGAGGGAGAGATTCTCAAGATAATTGGTGGATAATTTATTTATTAAAAGTTGCTTAATTCTTCGCTCATCCTTGTCCTCCTTTGGCCCACCCTAATATAACCTCTCACAGCCAATCCCACCCTAATATAACCCCTCACAGCCAATCCCATCCTAATATAACCTCTCACAGCCAATCCCACTCTAACATAACCTTTCACAGCCAATCCCACCCTAATATAAACTCTCACAGCCAATCCCTCCCTAATATAACCCCTCACAGCCAATCCCATCATAATTTAACCTCTCACAGCCAATCCCACCCTAATATAACCTCTCACAGCCAATCCCATTTTAATATAACCCCTCACAGCCAATCCCATCCTAATATAACCTCTCACAGCCAATCCCACCCTAATATATCCCCTCACAGCCAATCCCATCCTAATATACCCTCTCACAGCCAATCCCACCCTAATATAACCTCTCACAGCCAATCCTATCCTAATATAACCCCTCACAACCAATCCCACCCTAATATAACCCCTCACAACCAATCCCACCCTAATATAACCCCTCACAGCCAATCCCATCATAATATAACCTCTCACAGCCAATCCCATCCCAATATAACCTCTCACAGCCAATCCCATCCTAATATAACCTCTGACAGCCAATCCCATCCAAACGTAACCTCTCTCAGCCAATCCCATCTAAACGTAACCTCTCACAGCCAATCCCATCCTAATATAACGCCTCACAGACAATCCCATCCTAATATAACCCCTCACAGACAATCCCAACCTTAATATAACCCCTCATAGCCAATCTCATCCCAATATAACCGCTTACAGCCAATCCCACCCTAATATGACCTCTCACAGACAATCCTATCCTACTATAACCTCTCACAGCCAATCCCATCCTGATATAACCTCTCACAGCCAATCCTATCCTAATATAACCTCTCACAGCCAATCCCACCCTAATATAACCTCTCACAGACAATCCTATCCTAATATAACCTCTCACAGCCAGTCCCACCCTAATATAACCCCTCACAGCCAATCATATCCTAATATAACCTCTCACAGCCAATCCCACCCTAATATAACCCCTCACAACCAACCCCACCCTAATATAACCTCTCACAGCCAATCCCACCCTAATATATCGCCTCACAGCCAATCCCATCCTAATATAACCTCTCACAACCAATCCCACCCTAATATAACCCCTCACAGCCAATCCCATCCTAATATAACCTCTCACAGCCAATCCCACTCTAACATAACCTTTCACAGCCAATCCCACCCTAATATAACCCCTCACAGCCAATCCCATCATAATATAACCTCTCACAGCCAATCCCACCCTAATATAACCTCTCACAGCCAATCCCATTTTAATATAACCCCTCACAGCCAATCCCATCCTAATATAACCTCTCACAGCCAATCCCATCCTAATATAACCTCTGACAGCCAATCCCATCCAAACGTAACCTCTCTCAGCCAATCCCATCTAAACGTAACCTTTTACAGCCAATCCCATCCTAATATAACCCCTCACAGACAATCCCAACCTTAATATAACCCCTCATAGCCAATCTCATCCTAATATAACCGCTTACAGCCAATCCCACCCTAATATAACCTCTCACAGACAATCCTATCCTACTATAACCTCTCACAGCCAATCCCATCCTGATATAACCTCTCACAGCCAATCCTATCCTAATATAACCTCTCACAGCCAATCCCACCCTAATATAACCTCTCACAGACAATCCTATCCTAATATAACCTCTCACAGACAGTCCCACCCTAATATAACCCCTCACAGCCAATCCTATCCTAATATAACCTCTCACAGCCAGTCCTGACTAAACACAACATTCTTCAGTAATTCCATTCAAACACATTGTGCTCCATCTATCTCCATCCAAACTAAATCCACCCGTTTCCTTCTCGAGATGCTACTTAGGAGCTTTTTCATGCCCTTGGAATTGCCACACTGACTACAGTAATTCTCTACTAATTAGTCTCCCCAAATAAACGTGCTGCCTCCTACAGTCAAATCAAAATATTAACACTAACCTACAAAGCTCTCAGCTACTCTGTGCCCATTACATGTATCCACTGATTAATAAATACACTCCCTCTCGCTCGCTCCGCTATGCTGGATGTCGTCTCCTCTCCGCTGCTAACTCTGGCCTACAGTCTTTCTTGTGGATGAAGTGTCATCTCTTCAGGCTAGCCGATGGTCTCCCTGGGTTATTGTCATTAAATATTTCTCTTGCTTTCTCTGAACATAAGTAATGGTTCCACACTCTACTCTCACCTTCCAATTCTACCGCTTTCTAAAACTCTCGGGGGGAGGACTGAATGGAAATAGGGAGGAGTACACTATAATTTAGGAATACAGTTTGTATCACTAACTCTATAGTGTTCCTTAATCTTATTTTCTGTGTTTTATACTGCATAGGTTTTAGACAAATAAATTGGAGTTGGATATGAAATATATGACTTTTCTCAGCAGAATTAAATAAATCTAAATGCAGGCAATGTGTAACATTTGAAATCTGTCCTAGAAATTGATTTAAATTATTATTATCTATTTATTTATTAATCTCATGGTCATGGTACTTCTAATTTAAAATAGTCATTTTGCCATTGAGTATAGGGCTAGCCTAGGTAGAATGTCCTTTAAGAAAGGCCCTTTTCGTTGGTGTCATGTTGGTGTTGAAAAAATAAGGGGATGTTTGTTTCAATTCATTGGAATTCTAAACTTTCCACCACGTTGTAAAATTATGATATTATTAATGTAAGAATGTTTTAACAAACGTGCTCTATTTTTATTAGCCGTCTTCAAAGGATATGTTATGGATGTTTGAGGGAGAGATTCTCAAGATAATTGGTGGATAATTTATTTATTAAAAGTTGCTTAATTCTTCGCTCATCCTTGTCCTCCTTTGGCCCACCCTAATATAACCCCTCACAGCCAATCCCATCCTAATATAACCTCTCACAGCCAATCCCACCCTAATATAACCCCTCACAGCCAATCCCATCCTAATATAACCTCTCACAGCCAATCCCACTCTAACATAACCTTTCACA
>NC_086317.1:21886293-21898793 GCF_036172605.1 Pelobates fuscus
AGCTGAGATGACGATGTGCATGCTTTTAGCAGACGGCCTGGTCCCTTTCATACAGCCCTGTCCATGTTTTGCCCAGTAAACCCCTTCTTGCCATTCTAGGTGAAGAGAGGAGCTTTCTGGTTTGTACCCAGGTAGCGCGACTAGAGGGATCCCATTATTAGTCATTCCATCTGCAGCAGGAGCAATAAATAATGTGTCCCTATACACCTGGAATAGTAGGCAATATGTGAAAATAATCTCATGTGAAGAAAACACTGCCACTGGGATAGCCGACAGCAAAGGATTAGTGATCCCTCTAGGAAAACGGAAGACAAAACAAGTAGACACTGTGGAAGATATAGGTAAGTGAGAGCACCTGGTGACACAGGGTGAAAACAAGGAGAATAGAGAAATTAGGAGAGGTGAGGAAACGGGCTGGGTATAAGAGGGGAAAGACTGGCAGATAGAGTGCAGACTTGGTCAGCCACTGCACCGAGGCTATATGTTAACACAGTAACTGCAAACAATTCTATTTAACTAATGCTGGCAATATCTACCGCTAGGTTCATTATCAAACACCTTTCAGCATTGATGGTTATTTAGGTTTTTCTACTCTACTCCTCAAATAATGCCGCTTTTACTGGCTCACATGGGTCCGAAAGAGGATAGTCTAAACAATGTAGGCCAATGCCATTAGGAGGTCTGACGACCATGTTAGGAGACTACATGAAAACAGCAGGGATTTTATAGTATAAGGAGTACAAAGTTGTATTCCTAACACTATAGTGCCCTCTGGTCCTCCCCTCCTTCACACCGCCCGCAGCCCATAAAGGGTTAAAAACCTTTTACTTAAGGTCATCCGACAGGGGGGAAAGGGACTAATGCGCATGCACTGCAATCGCATTACGCCCTAACCGCAGGAAAGCGTTACACCATAACCGTAGGAATCAATGCTTTCCTACTGAGTTTTCACTTGTGCTGGATGTCCTCATGTAGAGCGTGAGGATGTCCAGGGTCAGGCGACCTAAAGTCCGGTAAAATCAAGACATGTCTGGTAGACAGCCACTGTGGGCAGACTTAGTCCTGCAATTTAAACATTGTATTTTTTCAAAAACTGCGATGTTTTACATTGCAGCACTAAGTGTGGCACGGACACTGCACTTAGATCACTTCAATGAACTGAAGCGTCTAGGTGTCTACATAGTTACATAGCTGAAGAGACACTTGCGTCCATCAAGTTCAGCCTTCCTCACATATGTTTTGCTCTTGATCCAAAAGAAGGCAAAAAAAAAAACCAGTCTGAAGCGCTTCTAATTTTGCAACATACTAGGAAACAATTTCTTCTTGACCCCAAAATAGCAGTCAGGTGTCTGCTTGGATCAAGCAGCTATTACCCCACTAATTAGAAATTATATCCCTGTATGTTATATTTTTGCAATTATTTATCAAATTGCTGTTCAAACGTCTGTATGGACTCTGATAAAACCACCTCTTCAGGCAGAGAATTTCATATCTTTATTACTCATACTGTAAAAAAACAAACCTTTTCTGAAATCTTTTTTCCAGCCTAAATGCGTTACCTTGTGTCCTATGTATAGCCCTGTTTATGAATAGATTTCCATAAAATGGTTTGTACTGGCCCCGAATATATTTGAAAACGTTATATCCCCTCTGAGACGCAGTTTTTCGAAAAACTAAAGAGATTTAAATTTTAACCTTTCATCGTAACTAAAGTGCTCCATTCCTTTTATCAATTTTGTAGCTTGTCTCCGTACTTTTTCTAGTGCCGTAATATCCTTCTTTAGAACAAGTGACCAAAATTGCACAGCATATTCAAAGTGTGGTCTTACCAGCGATTTATAAAGAGGCTAAATTATATTTTCATCCCAAGAATGTATGCCTCTATTCATAGATGACAAAACCTTAGTGGCCTTAGCAACTGCAGTTTCGCATTGCCTAATTTGTTGTCTTTGACAATTCCCAAATCCTTCTCGTATGTGGTTATCCCTAATTCACAACCATTTAGGGTGTAAGTTACTTGTGCATTCTTGACCCCAAAGTGCATAACTTTGCATTTCTCTACATTAAATTTCATCTGCCATTTTAGCGCCCAGTCCCCCAATCTAAATCCCTCTACAGCAAAGCAATATCCTGCTCACATTTTATTACTTTATAAAGTTTTGTGTTATCTGCAAACACTGATACATGACTTTCAATGCCTATTTCAAGATCATTTATAAATATGTTAAAAGACCACTATAGGCACCCAGACCACTTCAGCTCAAGGAAGTGGTCTGGGTGCCAGGTCCATCTAGTTTTAACCGTGCAGAAATGGTTATGTTTACACTAGGGTTAATCCAGCCTCTAGTGGCTGTCTCACTGACAGCCACTAGAAGCGCTTGCATGCTTCTCACTGTGAAAATCACAGTGAGAAGACGCTGGACGTCCATAGGAAAGCATTGAGAAATGCTTTCCTATGCACTGATTGAAGGAGCGCGCATTCAGAGCTGATGTCGGAAGAGGGAGAAGAGTTCCCAAGCGCCGAGGGAGCTGGAGAAATGTAAGTGTTTAACCCCTTCAGCCCGGCGGGAGGGGGGCATCTAAAGATCCTATAGTGCCAGGAAAACGATTTTGTTTTACTGGCACTATAGTGGTCCTTTATATAGAAGCGGTCCCAAAATATAACCCTAAGGGACACCACTTACCACTTTTGTCCAGGCTGAAAATTTACCATTGCTGACAACATTAATGTCTAGTGTCCCTTTAAACACTTAAGGCGAACTCTTGGCATTAATGGAATTGGCACGAATAGTTGTTACTTGCTCATAACTCAATGACATTTTCAAAATCAAATTTAAAACTATGAATGCGAGAATCAAACCCATGATTTACAAAGTTCAAGGTGTGAGTGTGTGCTGCATTTACCATCGGAGCTAGTCCTCCTGCAGGTGGCAGTTCCTTTTAGATTGTAAGCTCATTTGGGACAGGGACACCACCTACTGTTCCAGTATGTCATTTATTCACATTATGTAATAATTTAGAGTGCGTCTGGTTTACCTATTTTACAGCGCTACAGAATATGTTGTCACTATCATGCTATGGAAAAAGAAACATCAGAACCATAGCAAGGTATTAGATGTGTGTATACTCCCAATTTATAGGAAATTATAGATTGGAGTATCTTAAATCAAGTTTCATTTACTCCAATATTCATCTTAAATCTCTACCTTTTATTGGGAGGAGAAAAAAACCAAAATAAAAAAAAAAACCTAAAAATTCCCATTAACTCCTTAAGGACCAAACTTCTGGAATAAAAGGGAATCATGACATGTCACACATGTCATGTGTCCTTAAGGGGTTAAAGTTCCTTTAAATCATAAAGACCCATTTTACTATAGTTTGGCACAGACAGCATGGATTTAATTGTTTTATCCCCTCCTCTATAACACTGAGAAGTAAAAATAAAAAAAATAAAAAATAAAAAACAGATTCATCTGCTGGGATTGCAACTAAAATAAATTACAATAGTGATCATCCAGAAACATAAATTACATTTGGTTCTAAAATTATAAAAAACAAAACAAATGAATATTTATGGATGTGTTGACTTGTAAATGCTTCAATTCACATGGAAACCAGTAAAAGTGGTAGGCGAACACTCTTCGTTATGTCATATCTTCGTTAACTGCCTCAGATACATTGTGCATGCAGCTGCCCACGGAGGATTGTGGGTTTGAAAGGCAGGCAGGGATGGGTGTGAGCATGTACATAATATTACTATCCCTTATACATGGGCCGATAGTGGTACGCACAGGAAATCTGGTCAATGGCTTGGGATGCAGACTTGTTTTGCGTATCTACTAAATGGCTATGTTTTGGATTACATGGTTGAAATCAAAGACCACTACACCCAGGCCACTTCATTGAGTTCAAATGGTCTCAGTGCCTTTAGTGGTCCTTTAATTGACTTTGTTTCTGTAGACAGAACATGCAATTTTTCTTGGCAAAAAAATAAATAAATTAAAGGAACATTATAGGGCCAAGAACACAAACATGTATTCCTGACCCTATAGTGTTTAACCCCCCCGCCCCCGCCTCCCTAAATATAGTACAACGCTGCTGCAGCTTCCTCTGCCCCTGATCTGCCTGCTGGCAGACATCAAGAATGATTCTCTGAACCAATCACAATGCTTTCCTATAGGATTGGCTGAGACTGCCAAGGAGGCAGATCAGGGGCAGAGCCAGCATGATTCAAACACAGCCCTAGCCAGTCAGCATCTCCTCATAGCGATGAATTGAATCAATGCATCTCTATGAGGAAAGTTCAGTGTCTGCTGCAGGGTGGAGACACTCAATGGCAATGCTGCACACTGTGCAGCACTGCCCCCAGGAGGCACCTCTTGTAGCCATCTGATGAGTGGCCAGTAGATGTATCCCTAGGCTGTAATGTAAACACTGCATTTTTTCTGAAAACACAGTGTTTACTGCAAAGAGCCTACAGGGAATGATTCTACTCACCAAAACAAATAAAATAAGCTGTAGTTGTTCTGGTGACTGTAGTGTCCCTTTAGACTAACAAAGTTCAGAAAAAGGATTAACCTACTAAACCAGATATTGTTCACCAGTAATTGTATCAATATGCATGTGTTTCTAACGGTACCTAACAAAATCAGTGCTGATATAACTTTGAAAATAACGTTAAAAAATCATTATTTTATTCTAAACATGAAATCTTAATCTAGTTGCAGATGATTATAACAATTAGCAAGAATGAGTCTTCAGGTTTAATAAAAAAATAAAAATCATAATTTAAGTCTAGTCTTACAGACTAGTGACATAAGTCGACTTGATATATATCAAATCCACCCTACTAGATGCGCTGTATTCAGTTCTAAAGCGTTCAGGAAAGAAAAATCCAGTGAGTATATTTGAGATTCACGAGTCCATTATAAAATAAATTGAGTCCCACACAACTTTCAACTTCTGTAAAGGTGGCATGGTGCACCACTACCATACAAGTCAGCCATCGATAATCCGGTGGTATTGTCAATGTTGGCCCCATGTCATGCTACTGTTTTATGCCAGTGGTATCTCGCCACTATTTGTTACAACAATCAATCTGCACTGTATATTAAAGCATTAGAAATTAGGATTAAGAAATATGTGAGGTTCGTAGATGCAAATTAGGGTTTAGGTTATATACTTAACCTTTGCGTTCGAGAGAGAGATAGAAAATTATAAATATTTATTTTTTTTAAGTTTGTTGGTAGCGGCATTGAAGGTGAACTGTTTAACACCAGGAAAGAGGCTATTAAATGGTTATATATTATATGGCAATACTGCTAACCAAGTCAAATGCCACTCATCCAATAACAAGTCTCCAATCTTCACCGCTTGTGTGCAAACATACTGTACAAAAAAACAAAGAAAAGAAAATGTTACCTGCGCTTTCTCCTTAATCCCTATGTATATTTAGACAAATGGAGGTCATTTAGTTGCTCCAATGGCCATTGGAGGTAATGCCCGCCTGCCAACGTCAAGGCAGACCCCCCTAAGCGGGTCCTAACACTGACCCTTCAGCCTGCTTCCTTGAGCTTCTGGCAAAGATATCTCTAATGAGACAGAAAGGGGTATTTTTTATATACACCCCTATACTTATTAACCCTTAATAGGGAACACATGGGATGGGCAGCAGCATTGTAACCAGGCTGTGTGATACAAAGTAAATACAAATACAAAAAGAGAAGTCCTGCGCTTAGTCCCATTACTACTGGGCCAGCAGCAACGACTACAATACACATCAGCCCCAATATATAGTAAAAACCAAAGAAAAGAAAATGTTACCTGCGCTCTCTCCTTAATCCCTATGTATATTTAGACAAATGGAGGTCATTTAGTTGCTCCAATGGCCATTGGAGGGAATGCCTGCCTGCCAACGTCAAGGCAGACCCCCCTAAGCGGGTCCTAACACTGACCCTTCAGCCTGCTTCCTTGAGCTTCTGGCAAAGATATCTCTAATGAGACAGAAAGGGGTATTTTTATATACACCCCTATATGCTGCCCATCCCATGTGTTCCCTATTAAGGGTTAATAAGTATAGGGGTGTATATAAAAAATACCCCTTTCTGTCTCATTAGAGATATCTTTGCCAGAAGCTCAAGGAAGCAGGCTGAAGGGTCAGTGTTAGGACTCGCTTAGGGGGGTTTGCCTTGACGTTGGCAGGCGGGCATTCCCTCCAATGGCCATTGGAGCAACTAAATGACCTCCATTTGTCTAAATATACATAGGGATTAAGGAGAAAGCGCAGGTAACATTTTCTTTTCTTTGGTTTTTACTATATATTGGGGCTGATGTGTATTGTAGTCGTTGCTGCTGGCCCAGTAGTAATGGGACTAAGCGCAGGACATTCTCTTTTTGTATTTGTATATACTGTACAAAAAAATAAATAAAAAAAAAAAGATGGAATACTGAAGTTGTTTTGACAAATGTCAAAGCCAACTGCCAAACATGGTGGGCACTTCCTATGAGAAACCCCATCCAGCATTACAGTACAGTACGTGATGTGTTCTCGATTTGCCTTTGTGTGGCAATAGTCTTGTTTACCATCTGTAAGGCAGCTTCCTCTGCTGTGAACACTTTTCGTGTAGATGTTTATATTTTACAGCCAGAGATATAGCTCTTAATTGGAGGAGGAGAGGGGCGCTTAACTCACTGATTTGAAAGGGCTATAGAGAGTATTTCATTTAAGAACTAAGTGGTGGAAAGCCATCTTTTTACTCTGAAGATGAATCCAGACACTAATCCAGATAAACTCAGAACAATGAACCTACTCAGCATTAAGCCAAACATCTGATTAACGCAAGCTTTACAAACAGCAGAGGATTCTTTGCCCCTGCACTGTGACCGATGACCATCTCTCCGCCACCAAGATTTTAGAAAAGGAAAAGCACGTGCTAGGTTTTCTGAGAGTTCGCTTGTTGCAAGACGGGTGGCCACCATATGCTGGATTTATAACGGTAAGTTTATAGATTGAAAGCATTAACAGGATATGAAACAAGTGTTTTTGTGGTTGATGTCATAAGATTTAAATGTTCGATTTGATGACTTGATCTTACTACATTATGGTAAACCGCACATGCCTGAAAGGTACCCATCCCATAGTATTAGAATGAAAACTCCTTATTTACCAAACTAAAGGCATTGTCAAGGAATTAGATATATGCGAGGTTCTCAGATGGTAAATGTACTGTACATTAATGCTGGGTGGGCTTTCAGTTAGAAAGCACCCACAACATTTGGCGTTAACAGATGCCAAAACAACTTCAGAATGTATTAATTTTTTTCCAGAAGTGGATATGTGTGTGCACACAGCCAGTGAGGTTTTGAGATTTATTATTGCACAAGTGAAATTTAACTTCAGTCAAGACCTGGCTGAGGGACATGGTGAAAGTTCTTTGCTTACCTGGTGGAGGTGTCCGAGGAAGGCCTGTGCTTGTGCAGATGTGATGGCTGCTCCCACAGGTACAACTTGCTTCTGAAAGTCCAGTCCATTTGTTTGCGTGCCTGTACAGAGGATGGACAAGTTACTGCTCTGCCCAAATGTGATGCTATGCTGAATCGATATAGTCTTCTTGATAAAGCACTTCTGGACAAGCACAAGACACTTCTAAGCAAAAGCAAGCTTCTGCCTAACTGTTCTTACCGACCACCTCATCTTATTTAGAGCACTAACACCCAATACATACAATGGTTTAAATCCTTCAAAATCCATGATATTTCAGAAAACACAATAAAGACTTGCCTAAGCCAGGTCCTGGTAGGGTTACAAGGACAGAAAGACTGAATCGTCAAATATAAATGAACAAATTCCTGCATGAAGTCACACTCCACATTCACCAATTTCCCTATCCAATATGGTTAATATTTGTTATGTTTGCAATTTTGTTTAATGCAAGCTGCCTACGGTCTACAGTAGACCAATTTTACCATGCATACTAAGTGAGCCCTCTAGAAATCAAGATTAACATGTACCTACCTTTTCGATTTAGCATAATGTGTTTATTCTATTTTTCTAAACACATGGAAAAGCAACAATTTGATCGCTGGGCCACATAAGAATACATACAAGCTACATGCCACATGCACACCTTATCATAGTTGGATTGAGCCACTATGAAGTTAAGCAGACACTCTGTGTGAATCACTTATTTAACCAATTTATAATCTCATGGCTAACCAGCACTCCCTTTATAGTTCCTTCATCAAGGCTCTGGTAACCAAACATTGAATGATTTTTGTTATCAGAGCTGCCGCTGATTAAATTCACAGCATCTGTCCATAAACATCAATTTTAAAACTGCGTTAAAACTAAATGAGAGAAAAAAAAAAAAATACCAATTGAGGTGATAGACTTCGAAAAAAAAAAAATAAACCTAGAGAAAAAATTACCAAAATAAAAATAAAAATCACACAATAATCAGGTCACTTTGGGTTCACTGCACATCTGATCAGAGTGGACGCTAACTGGGTGTTTTGGCAACAACTTTGGTATTCCAAATTACCCACCAAACTTCTCATTTATATAACTTTCTTATTAATTTGGGTTTTTAAAATGTGTAGTCTAAAGTCATTTAGGAAAAATGGGGGGAAGGAACAGCGCTACAGTACTGAACACAAGGAGGGATAGAGCTGCACGCCTGAGAGGAAGGGTAACCCTCAAACCCTTCAGAAAATGGAGAGAAAAAAAGACAACAAATACAGGGTGTGCTAAATAAAACAGAGGATGGACACTTTAATTAAAACATAAAACATACACAAGCCTGTTTGGCGAAACGCGTTGTGTATATTTTATGTACGTTTCATTAATTAAAGTATTTTGTGACTACCACTTACCTTTGGTCAGTGCACTTACTTTATATTTTACTGTTTTATCCTGGCTGATTTTTATCATTTTTAAAAGATCCAGTACTGCAAAAGAAATCCTTGGTGGGGATTATTCCACCTACGCCTGTTTCATAGAGCAGTGTGGCTGCTCTGAACACCAAGTACGTTTCATTTTATTTTCAACTTTCATTTTATATATGGAGAACACTATGGGCCCTCTCTCGTGATTTTATTTTCATAAGACCGGCACTGCAAGCATCACTAAAGGAATATCCTACACGTGGGGAGGTTAAATACCTCTGCATGCTGTTTTACTCAGAGCTGGTTATAGCTCTTTAAATTGTAAGTTGTCACTCTTAGGACCTTAGTGTTGTCTGTTGTTGCAGCATTACAAAAGTTATTGCACCATTGGGTCTTTCCCTCTTTTATATATTTTATATGCTGACGTTTATCCGAGATGGTGTAAGGAATCTTGTGAAGACACCTCCAATTGTCCAGTAATATCCTACATGTGGGGAGCATTAAATACCACTGTATGCTGTTTTACCTAGAGCTGGGCTTAGCTCTCTATATTCTAAGTTGGCACATCTCCACGTCTGTGTTGTTCGTGATCCTTTCCTTATTACGGTTTTGCACTATTTGTCTCCCCTCTCTGCTTTTGTATTCCATAATCGACTACTGAGATTCCAAAGCAAGAACATAAGAATATTCACTCAAGGTCTACATTGTACCTAAAGAGACGTTTCATCTCCCTTTGATTTATTTAGCACACCCTGTATTTGTTGTCTTTTAGGACTCAGTAGCTGTAGACAGCCTAGTCTGAAGTCAGTGGTGGGCCTGTGACTATTTAGTTCCTCAGTCATACTGATGAAACTAGGAACAAATTTGGGGTAAAAAAAATAATTACAAAAATCTACATAAAAACAAATGCTATCACCTCACCTGTATTTCCTTCCCCGGTTTCAGATGTTTTACTAGTTTCTGACGGATTGCTCATTCTTGCATCTGTGCAACAAAGAGGGGGGGGAAAAAAAACGACAAATTATATATTGAACACGAACAAAAAAGTTAGATACTCCATGGGGTAAGGGTCAAAGATATTCATACAATAAATGTGTTCTGTGTAACGGAAGTAAAGAAACATGAGCTTGACCTGTGGAAATCACATATGAAAAGAAGTGAAATGTGTGTTCTGATCCGCTCCATGTTGGAAGTTCTTCTATGTAGCCAAATAGTTTATCCCTTGACAAAAGTTTTGTTCAGTTTATCCATTTTCCTTTTTTTTTTTTTTTTTTTTTAAATAGCAATACATTTCAAACATAGGATGAAAAGCTGGTACAAACCAAACTTTAGACATACTTTCCTAAGAAGGTTTACCAGAATGTGTGTATGCTGGAAAAATGCTACAAAGTATAGTTACATCGAGCATCTGCAGCAAACAAAGTATAAAGGAGGCATTTTATCAACCCTAGAGTGAAATCGCTACATTTAGAATCTAAAAAGGTTCTAAGACTTGTGTTCTACCTAGCACTAAAGAAATTTGCACCAACATCCCAACATTTTAAATGGACACAGGGACACTTTGATTTTAGGGGGGTGTGGCTGTTCTGAGATATTTTAGGTGACTTACAGATTTCTAAACACATTCATTGTAGTTTAAAGACACATTACTGGGAGTATTATTGCTGTGGCTCTGTTGTGCCCTCAGACACACCAACAACATGGAGCTCTTAGAAATGAGGGGCATGGTGATAGAAAAGAACGGACGGATGGATTTGGGCCAAAAATAAAAAGGGACACTTGGGAGGTGTGCTTTGCTCTAATGCCATTTTAACAGTACCAATGTATATATTTCTATAACAAAACAGAAAACCACAAAACAAAAACACAATCCTAAAATGTACTGTTACAATACCTCCCTGAAAGGCACATACTCCTTAAGCAGAGAAAGTAATATAAATATTTTCATTGATTAAACAGTTTAACTTTTTAATGTCATTACTGGGTGGAATACACAGTAGCCTTGCCAGTGATGTGGATACTTATGGCGTACATTCTAGCAGTATAAAGATGGTCGGCCGGCTTGGCTTTTTTATGGGATGTACAGTGATCAGTTAGGTTTGACTTGCTCCCATTGTCAAAAAAAAAAAAAAAGGCAGCACAAGATTATGAAACATTTTCTCCGCAGTTGTTAAAAACTTTTTTTAAATCTCCACAGGAGGAGGAAAATTAAATAAACTAAAGTACGTTTTAAAAAAGTGCCTGTCCATAGAAAAGATTACCTGTCAATAACAGTGAATTAGAATGGTTTGTACAATTAGGGCCACAACCATTTGGACATTGATAAAGTTACAGTGATTCAATCTGTTCGAGGGGTGGGGGTAATGGAGCAGAAGTTATGAAACAATAATTTGAGCTTAAAGTCCAGACCTCAAGGAATAGGAAAGCCAAATGTGATCATCATTTAAACATAAAACAAACTTGCTAAGATCTGGAACAATAATCTTCTGACAGATGCAACAAAAATCAGTTCCCAGGGGTTTGTGCAAGATGTGATTTTAATGCTGCGTTTTTGATGATGGGACATATCTGAAAGCAGGCTGTAGTATTTGGCATGATATTTATTATATCTATAGTTTGTGTGATTTGTAACTTGTGATGGCTGGATAGAGACTCATTGGAGTCGAAACGTTGCTTTTCCAACAAAGCTGCATTGGCTTAATCAGAGTGATCTGAAACATATCACATTATCTGTGAAGCAAGGTGGAGTCAATGCCATGGCATGGGCTAGTAACTCTGCCAAAGGAACTGAGTCGCTAATGTTTATTGATGAGCCCTGAAAATGGGGGAGGGCTAGGTATAAAATTGTAACAGTTTATACAATATTTTTTGTCATTTTGAATTAAAATTTACAGTTTGCACATCAATGATTTCTTGATTGCTTCTTATCTGTTCTGATAAGTATCTAAATACTTATCTGTACTGTACATCAATCAAAGATAGACATGAGAGGTTGTGTGTGTGTATGGAGGGGATGTGCAACTCCATGCTTTGCTCTAACTCTGCCCACAAAGGGTTAGTCCCAATTTGGACAGGTTTAGAAAGGAAACATCTATTTCAGAGCAAGATTTTTTGTTTTTGTAAGGAATCATGTAAAGTGTACATCCATGTTCACTATAAGAAACTAGCTAGTGAATCTCTGCTCCAGATAGACAACTGAAATGAAGCAGACAGCAGGTCAACATGACATCATTGACCATTCTAATATTTATAAGGACTAATCGCTTACTTGCAATATGAATAATCTACGTTAAATATTCCACAGACCTAATAATTTAACACAGATAAGAAGGGCCCACAGAAAAATATTTATATAGGATTCATGATTGTGGCTTGACACGTCACGAAACCTGCAGAAGTTTAAACAAATCTTCCCACTATTCTACAAAACTAACAAATAGTATTAGATTTCTTAGAAACAGATCAGGTACCAGAGCTGCAACTAAAAGCACAGCTCTATTAATAGCTTACAACAAGCAGAATCTCAAAATACATGCATTAATAATAAAAAAAAAAAAAAAAAAAAAAAAGCCTAGCAATTTGAGTCATCGTTTTGACAAGGCACAGTTAACATTCAG